>NW_007407129.1:0-686 GCF_000475195.1 Diaphorina citri
CAATCCATTTTTTTTTTTTTTTTTTTTTTTTTTTTCTGAGGGAAAAAATAAAACCACAGCACTCAAACAACTACCTATGTAAACTCAAGGGAACATCGGAGGTGTGTAGATTTTTGTTTAGTGACAAATCACAGGGTGTGTAAAAAGTGTTGATTCAATGGTCTTGAGTTAGAACATAATATATTTTACATGCTTGTTACCCTATAATAACACTGGTCACTGCTCATCTGTGAAAGCTCCTTTTTGTGTTTAACCTAACCCTATAATAACACTGGTCACTGCTCATGTGTGAAAGCCTGAAAGCTCCTTTTCGTGTTCACTGCTCATTTGTGAAATCTCCTTTTTGTGTTTAATCTAACCCTATAATAACACTGGTCTACCGAGATATCATAAATCCGTGCCTGTGGAGCTTTGGAAATTCACTACACCAGAGTTGTGCAGGTGCGCTACACAGGCTTTGATTCCAAGATCAACAATATTCCTACAAGAGAACTTGTTCCAATACCTCTGTTTCATTATTATTTTCATTTCGAAATTCGTTTCTTTTCATTCGAACTTCCTAACTGATAGATGAGTAGGCAGAGTAGGTACAAGGGTAATGATAGAATACTAGGGTATACAAGGGCACAAGGGTTATGATAGATAGAACACTAGGGTATACAAGGGCACAAGGGCAATGATAGATA
>NW_007407130.1:0-686 GCF_000475195.1 Diaphorina citri
TCTCTCCCTTTCCCTCCTGCTACTATTCTTACTTGTAACTCATTTTGCTATGCCTTATTCCTCCTGCACCATTCAATACCCGATTGCTCTGCACACTAACTTTTCAATATTCACCCTCTTACATAGTACTACCTTCTCCTCCAGCCAATCCTACTTACCTAATCTTGTGTCATTCTCCTTTGGCCCTGGTCTTACTGTTCGATCTTATTATGGATATCATGTGTATGTGTATGTTATGTGGTACGATGGGTGGAGCATACGATGCCCCTCAGCGTCCGGTAAGTGTGTTTACCTGCGACTTGACTGCGTATGTGTGGCACCGCGGGTTAAGTTGAGTGTTGGTAAGTCCCTGCACGCCATCCATCGATGTACCTTTGCTCATTTCTGGAAGTGTGGTGGGTGGAGCATACGATGCCCCTCAGCGTCCGGTAAGCGTGTTTACCTGCGACTTGACTGCGTATGTGTGGCACCGCGGGTTAAGTTGAGTGTTGGTAAGTCCCTGCACGCCATCCATCTTAACTTCCAGTTCACTTCGCACAGTATTAATTATACAAGATACTTTCTTCGTCCTGTTATGTTTGAGCTTATTTTTGGTGTATACTTCATGTTGTTTCTGCACCTTCAAAGGGTAATGACGCGGTTTTTTTTTTTTTTTTTTTTTTTTTTTTTTTTTTTTTTTTTTTTTT
>NW_007407131.1:0-686 GCF_000475195.1 Diaphorina citri
GTGTCTGAAAGACCGTCGAAAGTTCGAAACGTATTGACACCTTCCCTGTCTGAGACTGTCGACAACTTCCGGCGATAGCAAATTTAATGTACCAGTTCTCAATGGATCACTGAAGATAAAGAACGTTGCACGTGGGAGAAGACCAGCTTAGTCTGGTCGGGGGACATTACACAGGGAGTATACCAGCCTGAATTTCCCTTGCTAAAGAAATAGCAAAGCAAAGTGCGAAGGGCATCCACCGTCGATCGATGTCGACTGAACCGTCCACAATCACACTGCCTCGAAAACATAGATTCACCTCATCGATCGACGGCCGGTCGACTATGTTTGGACACACCTTTATACAGTGACGTTCTTCTTCTTCTTCTTCTTCTTCTTCTTCTTCTTCTTCTTCTTCGCCTTTTCCCGTGTACAGACGGGGTCGGCGTTTTTCGTCAGCCCTCAGTCAGCCCTAATTAGAGTGATTGCTTTGGGCTGACATTTGGTTTTGGCTACCAATTTTACGAGTGGATACCAATCTTAACCTTTTGCTATTTCTTTAGCAAGGGAAATTCAGGCTGGTATACTCCCTGTATGTCCCCCAGCTAGACTAAGCTGGTCTACTCCCTGTTTAACCACTGGCGGTTGAACGAAAGATGGCGATGACCAGGCTTGCCTGGTTCAAGAATTCCATGGCGGTAGAGAAA
>NW_007407132.1:0-686 GCF_000475195.1 Diaphorina citri
AAAAAAATATTAGGATTATAATAATTTATTTGTTTAATCAAAATAGGGTGTTAAATTTTAATAGGTAAATTACATATTTCATTATTTGTATAGTTATGTATAAATTTATTGGGCATTTATTTTATTAGTTAAGAATATAAAATCTATCTTAAAGGGATTAGGTTCTACACAGTAAAGATGTAGATAATATGTAAGTAAGTACCAAGATGTACCTACTTTGAAAATTTTCTCTTTTCATCAAAAAATCTGTGGAATCTCTGGATTTTATCCATTTTCCAATCCTTTTCCTTTCGTTATAGTTTAAAAAAAGTCATCTGTCCATAATGGATTTTAGGTCTGACTTTCTACTTATTTCTTGATGGCTTCAAAAAAGTAAATTAAAATAGTAAAATTAACACCTAATACTTGTATTTAACAAAGTAAAAACAACAAGTGTTTTGGAGTGTGTATGTACTGATTCGTGTCTAAAACAAAAGCGAAAAGTAAAATTCCAATAAGTGACAATATTACAAGTTGGTAGGTAGGTACCTACTGTAAGTAGCTATCACGTGATTACTTTGAAACAACTGTTGTAAGTTAAATTTAAAGTAAAATAAATAAAAATAGTCAATTGAATTTTATTAGTATGTTGAATTATCGTGTTTTCTTTTCTTCTATGCTTGATATTTCAGTAAAATATTACCTAC
>NW_007407133.1:0-686 GCF_000475195.1 Diaphorina citri
ACAATCCGCGAATACCGCGAACAACCGCAGATACCGCGAGCCAACCGCGAATACCACGAGCAAACCGCGATAAATCGCGGATACCGCGAACAAATCGCGGATACCGCGAACAAAACGCTAATACCGCGAACAAAACGCGAATACCGCGAAAAAACCGCGGATACCGGGAACAAACCGCGGATACCGCGAACGAACCGCGGATACCGAGAACAAACCGCGAATACCGCGAACAATCCGCGAATACTCGAACAACCGCAGATTTTTTTTTTTTTTTTCAATAAATCATTTTTTATTTATTTTTAAACATATACAATCATTCTCTATTACTGATTTTACTCCTTGTCTAAACTGTAGACATAATTGTCTACAATTGTGGCGACTAAGGTACCGCGAACAAACCGCGGATACCGAGAACAATCCGCGAATACCGCGAACAATCCGCGAATACCGCGAACAAACGCAGATACCGCGAGCCAACCGCGAATACCACGAGCAAACCGCGATAAATCGCGGATACCGCGAATAAATCGCGGATACAGCGAACAATCCGCGAATACCGCGAACAACCGCAGATACCGCGAGCCAACCGCGAATACCACGAGCAAAGTGCAAACCGCGAATAGGTGACTTATCACAGAAGAATCGATGAGGACCTTCCACTTATGAAAATGAAGGGGAAATGAGTA
>NW_007407134.1:0-686 GCF_000475195.1 Diaphorina citri
ATTTTTCAAACACACCAAAGTGAGTCTCTTACAGCTAACCACAGAATCTTTTCCTTTTCTTTTACTAACCAACAATAAAGCCAACAAACCAAACGAATTTTATTTCCACAAAAAGTTGATAGATAATAATTTTACTTTGTACGTGAGCTAAGCTAGCTTGAAAGTTTAAGCGCCAAGACGCGGGTTCGACTCCCGCCTCGGGACGAACTTTATCTCCCAAACAAATGAGGTTCTTTCGCGGAACTGCTGACTTTCTCCTATCCTGTCCTCTCTTGGATTTATGGGCGATAAAACCTCAGCTGATGTGTTCAGTTCGCTTCAACTCTTCACATCATCAATCCTCTTTAAAACAAGAGCAAGAGCATCACAGTCTACAATAGTACAGTAGTCAACACCATTACCAAAACACTCATCAATAGAATTACATATTTTGAATGAACAAAAAGGAAAATGAATATACCTATTACCCATTATTATGATCTCCTACTAGCCTACAACCAAATGTAATAAATATGCTGATGGATTCTGACGTGACTTTGTGAAGAATGCATGTTGAAAAGAAGAACACAGGTAAAAGAGTAAAAGTTTTCTGTGTTCTTTTTGTAATTATTTAATAAATATGACAAAATCCTTATCAATCGTCATTAACAATAAGAGAATCCCCTGTGCTATTATTATTATTATTA
>NW_007407135.1:0-686 GCF_000475195.1 Diaphorina citri
AAGGGGGGGCAGGTTTGAAAGAGGGACTGAACAACGGAGGTCTCCTATCGTCCTGGAATCAAAGAGAGAACAAGCCAGTCGTTCTGAGAACGAACCTTATCTGTTTGGGATAAAGTTCGTCCCGGGACTCATAGTACAAGCAACCTGGTGTGCTTACAATCTAGATGCGCTAACTTCCTTTTTGAGAGGATTCCAAAAGTGAAAGTATTACAGAAAAAGGTCAATCAGACTCAACTGTTCGAATTCTAAAGAAACTTTCCTAATACAACCTACAGACACATCTGAATCCTTTGCTGGGTGTTTCTTACTTGGAGAAGTTTCATCAGTGATAGGTTGATCCAGAGGTTTGTCATTGCTGGAACCACTAGTTTCTGCAGTAGTGTTCGAGTCAAATTTCAGTTTCTTTGTTGGTGGTGGACTCGAGCTGGTTGCTTCCACAGCCTTTGAATCTTCTTCCATGATTTATTTAGGATTTAACCATCTGAAACAAAATGATAGCAAACTTTACACTTCATAGAAAACTGTAATTCAGTTAGATAGAAGGTGTTAGTATGATATTATGGTAAAGCCCAGGTATTAAAATACTGATGGAACATAAAATACTACTGTGTCTTACCTAACAACTGATTCTTAAGAGGTTGATCTGTAGGTATACTTACTTATTTCTATGGAAGACCAAGCACACA
>NW_007407136.1:0-686 GCF_000475195.1 Diaphorina citri
TTTATGTGTAACCTAATCAACTTGCGAGGGAAAGTATTTTTATGTATCTGAAGATTAACCGTTCTTATAATGGAGGTACCTAATAAAAGAGATAGGATTAGGGCTTTACTAGCCTCTGTATTGTTTAAGAACAGCTAAATGGGTTCTTTCTTAATAGCTTTAGATGGTGTTTTAAAAACCTTAACGAAAACGACCTTGGGAATGTCTTTTAAACCTCAGTTAAAAATAAAGCAAACTGCTGAGGCTATACACATTGATAGCTTCCTCTTGTGCCTTATCTGCCTCGGTGGTGTAGTGGTAAAGGCGCTCGCCTGGTAAGCAGGAGGGCGTGGATTCAATCCCAGCCGAGGTATGGAATTTTATACTCAATATAATTTGAGAATTTGACCACAATAATAATAGTAGCCTACTGCTGGAGTAAAGGGACTTTTCAGTCCTATGCGAGCAGTATCAGCACTATTAAATAAAGATGATTTCTAATTAATAAAAAAGTTGGAAGTACTAAATAAGCTTGCATACTTGAATTTCCTTACTATCATTATTATTATTATTATTATCTTGCCGCGAGTACGAAACTGAACACGTTTTATTATGGTTCCTGTTTTGTTTAGGAAATCATCAGACATCTATGAAAGAGGTCCTCTCAAAACTTAATTCAAGTAAAATTTCAATTTCATCATCTCCTT
>NW_007407137.1:0-686 GCF_000475195.1 Diaphorina citri
AAAAACCAACAATCACACCCTAGCTTATGGGGCTCTCAATCAGCCCTGGGTTATAGGGTGATTTGCTTTGAGCTGACATAACTGACATTTGTTTTTGGCTACAAAATTTTTACGAGTCAACCCTTTGCACTCAACCTCTGCTATTTCTTTGGAAATTTTAAAGTCCCCCTGTGAGACTAAGTTGGTCTACTCCCTGTTTAAAGTCCCCCAGCCAGACAATACTATAAAAATGTTTTGAGGTCTGAAGGTGTTGTATTTCTTGGTAGCACTGGTTTTAATTACAACATAGGTAGTACCTATAGCTGGTGTACCTGAAGTACGTTAGAGTAGGTACTGTGGATTGAAGAGTACCTACTTATTTCCCATTGAATGGTTAATAAGACATTGTCTGTTTGCATTTCTTTCCTGTGAGAATTCTATTGAACTTTCTAGTTGTATACCTACTACAACTCCAATAAATATTAAGTAAGCAGGTACTTCAAGAAGTTAGGTAGGCACAATATGAATTTTGAGTAGATAAAATCACTTCATTAATGAATTTATTCATTCAGGTAGGTACGATAATGTAATAATGGGTGGGAAATATGGGTATTGGGTACATACATATAGTAGGTACATACCTACGTAATTTAAGTACCTACTTACTTAGTACCTACGTATTGAGAGCTCGGGTTCCATTACCGTTC
>NW_007407138.1:0-686 GCF_000475195.1 Diaphorina citri
AAGTTACCCCGGCTGAAGGTACTCCGGTTTGTGCTTCGCTGTGTGATCCGTTTGATTGTGAAACGTTTGAATGTGTCCCATTTGTTTGTGCGATTGATTGGCCACCGTTTGAGGGCACACCGCGAGATTGTGCTCCGTTGGTTTGTACGTTTAATTGAACACCGTTTGAGGGCACACCATTCGGTTGTGCGTTTGATTGAACACCGTTCGACGATACACCGTTTTGTGCTTCGTTAGTTTGTGCGTTTGATTGGCCACCGTTCGATGGCATAACGTTCGAGTGTCCCCCGTTGGATTGTGCGGATCGAACAGTTTTGTGGGATTGAGATAAAAGTTTCGTGTTTTTAGGGCCCCTATATATTTGAAATTCGAACAACCTGTAAGCAATATACAAAGAAAGCCAGTGTGATACAAACGGTTAATACAACACTCAGGTGTGAAACGGTATACGTAGATAGTGGATTAACACACAGCAACGACAAAAATACACATTAGATAGGTATGGGTGATGGAAAAAAACAAGATTAGAATGAATAGACGGCAATTATAAAGTTAGGATTATTTGAACTTCAGTTGCCACAAGTATCAGTCACCAAAAAAAGGCAATTTTTTAACTGTGTTCTCAAGCATACTGCTTGTCACAGATGTCGTTTCTCACTTATTACACCTTAATTTATGCCTTGACT
>NW_007407139.1:0-686 GCF_000475195.1 Diaphorina citri
ACATCACTGTATTAAAATGTCTCTCCTGAAAAGTAGCAAAAATCACATAGGCCGTTCTTCTTGGGAACGATTCAAATAGAGTTTCTTGATTTCGACAAGGTAAGGAACGTTGGTGTGTTGACTGTAGGACCTACACCTACAGTGTAGGACTGTAGGTAGATCTAATGATGGACCCACCACTGTAAGATTCTAGCAAATAGGGATCCCCATATGTAATAAAATTTCATGTATTTCGACAAGGTTCAATGGATTTCTGGAAACTGAGCTTAGAGATCTTTTACCGCAGATTACAAAACACTTCTTAAATATAAATAAAAATCAATCTTTTTAATTAAATAAATTAAAATTAGAAAAAGTTTTTTTATTGATTTTTTTTAAATCAAAAAAGAGCACGTGACTCAAAAGTTCATCAAATTTTGGCTGTTCAAGTTGCATTACCTACTTTGTACTGTATAATTTGAACCCGCACCAGACCTGCATTCACTGAGCAGGAAGTGGTGGTGGTGGTAGGTGATAGTGCGATGTCTTGAGGCTTGAGTCACTAGACTGCTCTACAGCAACAGTTGTGTCCTTTGTCGTTCTTCAAGTAATTATTTTTGACCCACTGCAAAAAAAAGTACCTAGCACATTGACTTCTTTCCTATGTCTCTATCAGCGACAGCCTGTCTCATTAATTTGATCGTGTG
>NW_007407140.1:0-686 GCF_000475195.1 Diaphorina citri
GAGTCGAGAGAAAAAAATTCAATCTCAACACAAACAAACCAGAACCAGAACCATCTAGGTATAAATTTCATCTCCAATTCTTCATGCTTGTCTATTAGGACAATCTTGACTGGAACGAGAGAATGCATCAGATCGCTAAGATTTTCTCTTGAATTCCCCTGAGAGTTTTGAAATCACTTCCAAGAGAGGGGAAAAAAAAAATCGAACCATCTAATTCTCAGAACCGTTCTGGTAAAGAAAAATTACAATTAAATTGGTTGGGCTGTCATTTCTGCCCAGGCCACACTTGGAAATCAAAGTTCATCCAAATTGATCGGGCAATTTCATTGGTTACTCTTTGAAGTTCATCATTACTCAGTTACATTGCTTAGTCCAATATTGGTTTAAGTTTTATTGAAAGGGTGGTCCTATGCATTACTAAGATATTGTTCTTTACCGACTATTTCTATTGCAAATCACCAAGTAGGTTTTTGGTACATTTTCAATCTATAAATTCTAGAAGTTACAAGGGTACACATAAATTCAAGACAGATATTCAGTCAAAACTTTTGGGTTAAAAAAGCCCATTTGGAACTTGAACAATTGTTCGTGTTATTAGGGATATTTGGGGGAAAGAAATAGAGTGCCATAAAAGATATTTATATTTCCGAAAATTCGACACAGCTCAAAGTTAACTCTACAAGGCC
>NW_007407141.1:0-686 GCF_000475195.1 Diaphorina citri
ACCCCAGGAATCGTGTAGAGACATAGTGAAAGTTGTTTTTTTATTAGGAAAGTACTGGGTTCAAACCCCAGGAATCGTCTAGAGAAATGTTGAAAGTTGGTTTTTTATTAGGAATGTACTGGGTTCAAACCCCAGAAATCGTGTAGAGACATAGTGAAAGTTGGTTTTTTATTAGGAAAGTACTGGGTTCGAACCCCAGGAATCGTGTAGAGAAATGTTGAAAGTTGGTTTTTTATTAGGAAAGTACTGGGTTCGAACCCCAGGCATCGTGTAGAGAAAAGTTGAAAGTTGGTTTTTTATTAGGAAATTACTGGGTTCGAACCCCAGGAATCGTGTAGAGAAATGGTGAAAGTTGGTTTAGTAAGAATTACGTTGGTCGTGGGTGATGGTTTTTTTTTCAAACAGTTTCAATTTTGCCCTCAGTTTCCAAATAGGTTTAATATTTTAGGATAGGGTGGGTTCAAATCCCCAAGTGGCATGTAAAAAAATACAGGTAGAGCATTCTATGATGGTAGTAAGTTGAGGGAAATCTTGGGCTCATACCCCATAATGGCATGTAAATTCAAATCCCCAAGTGGCATGTAAAAAAATACAGGTAGAGCATTCTGTGATGGTAGTAAGTTGAGGGAAATCTTGGGCTCATACCCCATAATGGCATGTAAGCAGGTAATGGGGGTTGGTAAATG
>NW_007407142.1:0-686 GCF_000475195.1 Diaphorina citri
AAAAATATGAAAAAAATTAAATAATTTTAAAATTACTTTTCCAACTTTCCCGAGAGCAGTGAAGTTAAAATTTGATGGGAAATTGTTTTTGGTTAAAATTTATGAGTAAATGAAAGCAAAATCCAAAATCTTGGTGGCGTAATCAATCACAGATTTTCGCCTAAAAAAGAGCTCCGTCCTGCTAGTGCTCCGTGTGAAAGGAACTTTGGTTGCGCGGGAACTTTTATACCACGGAGGTAATGAATCGATGGATAAAAGAACTCGAGGCATTACAAAAAGTGAAGCCGATTTATTAGGATAGGACGTTCTTTTTCTTTCGTTTTTTTTCCTAAGAAGTTTGATGGAGAAAACTATCTAGGTATAATCGATAAGATCTCATCGTCCCGAAATAGAAGAGAGTGAAGTTTGTAAAAATTATCCTGTATTTTCAATTTGTATAGAGAGAAGTAAGCTAGGATAGGAGAAAGCCAGCCGTTCCCGTTCCGAGAACGAACATTATCCCATTAAGATAAAATCCGTCACGGGCGGGAATCGAACCCGCGGCCTAGCGCTTACACCTTACAAGGCATACGCGCTACCAACCAACCAAGCTAACTAGGCTGGCTACGAGCCTAATTTTAATACCTACCTATGTGCTTAGAGTCCAAGATCTTATTCAACGGATTTTTTTTTTTTTATCCATGGGA
>NW_007407143.1:0-686 GCF_000475195.1 Diaphorina citri
ACAAATGTGACAAGGATGCAACACAAAACGTTTGGTTGAGATGGTTGCTGCGCTTGGCGGTATTTTGACCGCTTTTGGTTAGATTTCGACCGTTTTTTGGCGGTTTTCAGCTATAGCGACAAAACGGTTAGAGATTTTGTAAAAGTTAGGGTAAAAGATTTCTTTCTGCTTTCCTGTCTCTCCCTTCCTCCCATTTGAAGACCATTTAGCTTCAAACCATAAAATACACACATTCCAAGACCCCCTCCCCTTTCCTGTCTTAGCCATCACTCCCCCATCCCCATCCCTCCCTAATTATATAATGACCTCTCTCTCTCTCTCTCTCTCTCTCTCTCTCTCTCTCTCTCTCTCTCTCTCTCTCTCTCTCTCTTTTTTTCTTAACAGAGGGTTTAGATAGTTCTAGCTTGAGGATAATATAGTGTAGCTGTAGAGTGGGTTGTAGCCAAGGCTAGGGAAGTACACCCAAGTGATGACAAATTTGTTTAAATTGTCAGTAGTACCGTGGTTGAAGTTTAAAGAATTGGATACACGCCAGTTAGTGTGGAGGGTAGTGCACCTGCTTAATCGTAAGTGCTAGATCGTGGATTCCGAGGCGAACTTTACCCTAACCAGATAAGGTTCGTTCTCGGAACGGCTGACTTTCTCCTATCCTGTCCTTCTCTCTACGATTTTGGGACGATTTTTTT
>NW_007407144.1:0-686 GCF_000475195.1 Diaphorina citri
TAATATTAATATTATTAGATAATTTCTTAATCATTAAGATCTGCTTTTTCTGGGGGACAAAAAAGGTACAAAATATAAAGGAACACCCGGTAGATTGTATAAAAAAAATAATAAAATAAATAAAAACGAATAAAATGAAAGTTAGAACTTTTGTCGAAAATGTACAGGTATTTTCCGTATGATGAAAAAATAAAATAAATAAATAAATAAAAAAATCCTCATATCAAATCGTAAAGAACTTTTTTTCTCGTGCTTTTCTTTCCTCATTTGAAAACAATTTAAAAATACATTTGCCCTGTTTTAGAATATTGGAATTGTGATTTGATTTATTTTGTTTGTTTTTTGTCTGAACGAACGAATCGAGTTGTCAGTTTTTTTCACCTTAACTCTCTCATCATCAGAATCTAAAGGCAAGGGCCTTGTCGGTTTAGCCAATCATGTCTGTCTGTTGCTCCTCTCTTTAGTTGCTGGTAGGAAGCAGCCCATCAGTTGTTGAATATCGTCAAAACTCAAAATGGAATTTCCGGGGTCTTCCCCTACCTACGTCTTTTCCCTAATAGGTACTCTTCCTTCCTCCCCAATTCCTTAACTCTCTAACGAGTCTAAAATCCAAGGGTTTGTCCAATTTTGATAAAATTTCAGCAAAAACGGTAAAGATCTTAAGAGAATTATAAGTATATGTTTGC
>NW_007407145.1:0-686 GCF_000475195.1 Diaphorina citri
AGTCCAAAATCCCATCATCCTCAGTGACCAAGGTCCAAAGGATTGGTACTAGGTACCATGATGACGTAAGAAGACGAAAGAACGATAGTGAAAAATGCTAAACAAATCATGAAAAACGCTGAAAAAATCATGATAAATGCTAAACATAATGTAGAAAATGGATGGAAAAAGAATAACAAAAGGTACACGCAAAATAGACATTCCATGTCCAAAACCTGTCAACCGTAACAAAGACACTTCCAGAGTTATCTGATAGTGCAAAATGCTAAACAAATCATGAAAAACGCTGAACAAATCATGAAAAATGCTAAACATAATGTAGAAAATGGAAGGAAAAAGAATAACAAAAGGTACACGCAAAATATACATTCTATGTCCAAAACCTGTCAACCGAAACAAAGACACTTCCAGAGTTATCTTTGGACGGGAATAAAGTTTAGCGGACATGTCAAGCTTGTCCTGTTTTCATTTAGTGGATCCTAAGTAGCGTTGTCAAATTTTGACTTGGCTACCGCGCTCCTTAATTTACACGAGGTCCGTAGCCGTAGCTAAACTGCCCCCAAAGATCTCGGGTAACCCAACCATTAGGGGGAAGTCAAAGTTCATTTTTATGCCTTCTTGACCAATATTTTCCTAAAGTCCTTTTCTGGCTGGGTACACACAATCTAAGAATGAGTGGGAGAGCA
>NW_007407146.1:0-686 GCF_000475195.1 Diaphorina citri
AGTTAGCTTGTACAAAATGTACCCAGGATATCTCACTCCTAATTTTGAGAGAGAAAAAAGTTCATTTCTCACTCTTCTCTTTCACTCCTTTCTCCTTTTTTCGCTCCTTTTGTTATTTTCCCTTTCTTTTTTTCGACGTTTTATACGAATTATACCTACGAGCTGTACTGTGGACGACTACGACTGGATGATATCAATATAATGTAGAAATTTCGATTCCAGTTGAAAACGTATTTATCTCATGTTCAAGTTCAACTCAGTGTACGTAATTTGTGATTTTATCGAATATGCTGGGATAGAGCTTGATTTGAAAAATCGACCTTCGACCTGTTATCAGATGGGTTTTATCTACGAATGATTTAAAGCAGATGATATTCAGAAATTAAAACAAAATTGTATATAAATTGGACTAGCGTGCTGTCGAAAAGATAACTCCTCTGAGACCGCAGAAAAGTGCTCACTAAGTGGACCTACTCACATACCTACCTACGTTCTATCCCTCCTCCTGTTGTGTTTCTCCTTCTTTTTCTTCCTCTACTTCCCAGTTCCATTACATTTGAGAAGCTGGCAGGCATTTTCTTCCACACCATCGCTTTTCTCTCTCATCCTTCTCTCCTCTCTCTCTCCCTCCCTTTGTATCTCTCTCTTTCCGTCTCTCTCTCTCTCTCTCTCTCTCTCTCTCTCTC
>NW_007407147.1:0-686 GCF_000475195.1 Diaphorina citri
ATATTCTATTATCCAATTTCTAGGCAAACGATCTAGCAATGAAATATCTATTAGGTACTTAGTATTTTGTAAACAAGAAACACAATACATACCTACGTTATTGTGTATGAAGGAACACTTGCTTTTTGGCCAATTGCCAAAGTATATACGCCTTCTGAGATCCTAACCTAAAAGGATGGCTTTTTCACGGATTGATTGATCAACTGTATAGCAAAAGTTACCAAATAGCTGTCTTGGGGATATTCCAAACACTCGACTCTTGCAGTTGAATGAAGATAACCAAATAGGTTGTGATCGCTCCGACCATCTGGAAGAGAGCAATATCACTGAAAATTTAAAAGACAATTGAGATTCGACATTTAACTGGTGGTAATATTTGGTGAGCTTTCGAGAATACTCAGATTCTCATCATCAGACCAAAATCGCGAGAGAGATGTTTACTCTACGAGCGCTGGAGTTGAAGTGAGACTATGGTATGCGGTTTAATATTACCACCAGTTGAATGTCGAATCTCAATTTTATTTAAAAGACAATTTTATTTTTAATTTTAATTAATGAAGATTCTTAATTAAATAATTATTCCTCGATAATTATTTTAGTTTTATTTTAATATCACTGAAGTTAAGCAACGTTGCGCATGGTTAACATCCGAATGGGTGACCATCTGGGTAATCGGTTGTTGCTGG
>NW_007407148.1:0-686 GCF_000475195.1 Diaphorina citri
AGAATAATAAAAGCAGTGCTCCCCATGTATGGCCAGATAGTTGCCTCGGGCAATACCGTCATGTTCAGATAAAGTGCTCCAGATATACGACATAACTAGTAAGTTCCATCATGGTACCTTATTATCATAGCTGAGACTAACACATTGTTTTATCAAAGTCATAATTATTTGATTACTCTTGAACATGCGTGTTCTTATGTTGTGTAAGTTAACGAAGGAAACGAGTTTCAAGTTTTAACGCCAATCTCAACCTCAGTGTAGTGGTTGGCACGGTGGACTCTTCAGATACGACATAACCAGTAAGTTCCATCATGGTACCTTATTATCATAGCTGAGACTAACTCATTGTTTTATCAAAGTCATAATGGAGGAGTTGCAATTGAAAAAATATTATTAATAAAAGGTCGTTTCCTACGAAAAAGTTGTGAAAAATCCGAATCTGAGGTCAAAACTCCGGAAAAGTAACTTTAAAAGGTCGAAAATTCAATTTTCAATTGCCATTCTAATGAAAAAGTTCAAAGAGTTGTGACGTCAGATTTCACGTCAAAATGCGCAGAAACGCTTGCGCACATACAAACGAAGCGGGAGTTATGAATTATGACGTCATCGCTAGTGATGGGTCGTGGGTAAATACCCACTGGGTGGGTAAATAAAAATTGGGTATTTACCCGGGTATTTATCCACCC
>NW_007407149.1:0-686 GCF_000475195.1 Diaphorina citri
TAGTTTTTCCTTTATTTTGAAGTAGATGATGAAGAAGAAGAAGAAGAAGAGGAAGAAGAAGATAATAATAATAGACTCTTGAGTGGAAGGCAACCACTAGGCGAGGTTAACGCCTTAGGCGTTCTCTTCCATCTAACCCTTAGAGCTCCATCATTATGTGGTCAAATTCTCAAATAAATGAGGATAAAATTCCATACCTCGACTGGGATCGAACCCACACCCTCCTGTTTACCAGGCGAGCGTGGGAGCGTCTTGAATCAGATTCAGATATGTGATATTTGGGAGAAAACTTAGGGATGTGAATGACAGCCTCAGTCTACATATACTAAGGCTGTCACTCACACCCATGGTAACTTTAGTGTAGGGACAGTTTTATCCTGGAGTTACAAACTTAACATTGTGAGAAGGTATCCTTTTCCTTTCGATAGGTCAATGAGTTGAGTTAATATTAGAATAAAACCTATAGGTATCTACCCTATTTATACTGCCAGAGTGAGACTGAAATGTCCCTTTACTTCCGCAGCCTAAACAAGGTTTTATATAGGTATATTTGATTTTTGATACAGAATAAATAATACAGTAGTAAAAGAATGGTAAAAATGGTTATAATATGGTCTATAACAGTATTATAAGTGGATGAGAGAAACTTGTTCTCTTCTGGACATGGAAAAGGATGCTAGAATATC
>NW_007407150.1:0-686 GCF_000475195.1 Diaphorina citri
ATCAATTAAAACAGTAAATGTATAAAGTACTTAGGTAATAATAAAGAAGGCCCCCAATAACCCAAAACACCACCATAGCAGCCTCCAAAAAACGATGTAGAGTAGAAAATTCCATGCCTCCCCCGGGATTGAACCCACACCCTCCTGATTACCAGGCGGGCGTCTTGACCACTGCACCACCGAGACAGGAGGCAGTAAAGCCCTTGATAGTAGCCTCGAAATGTCAAGGTTAAGGCAGGAATATACATAGCTTAGCATGGAGGGAATAAAGTGAATGTTGTGATGGATTATGGAAAAACTGGCTCATGGAGCCCGTCATAAACCCTCTCACTGATTTTCATATTCTTTGTTTCATATTATCTATCTGAACTTCTTTCGTATTACAGTGGAACCTGGAGAAGGTGGAATCCAAGTATCCAAGGGATTGGCAATATATTTTTATTCTCATAGACATCTTAGGTTCAGCCGTTCAGTAAAACGACATTCCTCCTTATAGAGGCTCCGGACCGCAGACTCCTCGAGTCCTAAGAAAAAAGCTATTTCGGCTCAACACTTTCGGTGCCACGTCAGTTGTTTTTAACTGACATGGCATTACCGAAAAAGTGAGAGTCAGTTATTTTCAACTGACACTTAGGGTCTCACTTTCCGTGTGTGTCAGTTGTTTTTAACTGCCTCTGCAATGCTTT
>NW_007407151.1:0-686 GCF_000475195.1 Diaphorina citri
CTTCTTCTTCTTCTTCTTCTTCTTCTTCTTCTTCTTCTTCTTCTTCTTCTTCTTCTTCTGCTTCTTCTTCTTCTTTTTACATAATAATAAGATGTAAATACCTACCTATGAGTGAGTAAAATTTTTTTAAGTCTGTATGTTTAGGTAAATGCTATGTTTGTGTGGTACGTAATATTCTGTATTGCCTATGCGATTGAGAGGGATTTCACTAACATCCTTTGAAACCGGTAGGTACCTATAAGTAAAAGAAACTTTTTTTTTCAGTTTCTTAAATAAAATTATCAAATGAATATACATACCTACTTGTAAGGATGTTTTCCATTATACCTAATATTTCAGTCTAGATTTTTTTCCTCTTTTCTTAATACTTATTCTAATTCTTTATTTTTACTTTCTATTACTCCAGTATAGCGAGCTATACTACTTTCTCTCCCTCCTCCTTCTCCTCTAAGAGAGAAAAAACGAGAAGTTTGTAAAGAGAAAAAAAAATCTGTTGTGAACATCACACGACTTTCCTTATCCTATTGAATGATGCTTATTTGAGTGTTCTTTTACCCTAACTTTTACAATATCTTTAAGCGTTTTGTCGCTATAGCTGAAAACCGCCAAAAAAACGGTCGAAATCTGTCCAAAAGCGGTCAAAATACCGACAAGTGTAGCAACCATCCCAACCAAACGTTTTGTGT
>NW_007407152.1:0-686 GCF_000475195.1 Diaphorina citri
TGCTCCAAATTTTTGGAGTGTGGCCTACAGTAAAGGAGAAAAATTGAGCTCAAGGGGGGGTGTGGGCCCCCTCCCCCCAAGTACTGCCCTGGTTAGATTAATGGCTTTCAAGGAATCATAGAAAACAGATTCATCTGACAAAACTGCCCTCAAGTTGACTTTATGGTTGTCTACTAGGTATGGACATTTTTTGTTCAACTATACTGGCAAAGATGCCTGTCTTTCAACATGATACTGTAGAAGTAGGGGCTTATGATGGGCTGTATGGTTAGACCTGGGGGTTTATCCTGACAGTATGTTATGTTTATCCTTACAGATCCTAAACATGTACTTTGAGCTACCTACATCTAATATGAATTGAGATCTTGTATGACAAGTGTCCAGGTTTTTCCAGATAAGATATGTAGTACCTGGTGTTCAATGAGTCCCAATTCATAGCAAGGATCTGCTGGATTTCAATTTCCTGGTTCACAGGTTACAGAAGATGTTAAGATTAGAGTTAAAGACCAAACAAATCCCAAACTTACCTAACATGTATCTTTCAAAGCTTCCAAACAAATCATTATCCCAGAATAGCTATTTACTGCAAATAACTTTTGTAAAAACTGAATCACTTAGAAATTCATCTTGACAGGACAAACAGGCAGACTCTGGTTAAAATTAGCTTCTCCCACAAGAAAGATTTT
>NW_007407153.1:0-686 GCF_000475195.1 Diaphorina citri
TATATATATTTCTTCTTTTTCTCCCCCTTCTTTAACAACTCTTTCGTCTACTTTTCCTTCTTCGTCTCCTTAATCTACATATTTCTTTGCTTTCAAGTTTGTTCTCTTCTTCTTTTTCACATCCCCTCCTTCTTCTTGGCGTTCTTCTTCTACTGCGTATTCTTCTTCTTCTCCATTTCCTTTTACATCATCTCCTTCTTCGTCTACTACCCCGTCATGTTCTTCATTTTCTTCTCATCTCTTTCTTCCTCTGCATTTTACTCCATCCCCTCCTCCTCCTCCTTCCCCTCCTCCTCCTTCTCCTCTTCTTCCTCCTCCTCCTCCTCCTTCTTTTCCTTCTCGCTTGTTCTGGCTCATTTAAGTGTTCACATTCACAAAGACAGTAAAATTTTAAGCACTTCATTAAAACCGTTCTTCCTTCCTCTTTCCTTCCTTCCTTCTTTCTCTCATATCTCTCCTTATCTCAAAATCTCTTTTTTCTTCTTCCCCCCTTACTTCTCCCCTCCCCCTTTCTGCTTTCTCTCTGTCCTCTCTCTCTCTCTCCCTCTCTCTCCCTGTCTTATTTTACTTTTTTCATCTGCTCATATCTCTCCTTATCTCACAATCTCTTTTCGTCCCCTCTTTTTCTCTTCTAACATTATATCTTCTTTCTCCCCGCTTCGCTCACTCTCTCTCTCTCTCTCTCT
>NW_007407154.1:0-686 GCF_000475195.1 Diaphorina citri
CCATGGAGGTGTCTATGGTGAGAACGCGCGACACTTTGGTCAGGCTCAGGTCCGGGGTGAACGAAATGTCGATCTGGGAAGAAGAAAAGTTATTTAAATTGAACGAGCGAAATGAGTTTTCCAATTAAATTAAATTGATCCCAAGAGCAAGGAAAACCTAGATCCTTGACTAATGGAGTGTGCCTGAAGGCATGTGATGTGTTCCAATTCCAATCCAGCTGGCAGTTTTCAAAGGGTTCCCTCAGCCTTTAAAGAATAAGCACAAGTCCTCACGATGGTTGACTGCGGTTCAGGACGAACCAATTTAACGTGGCTAAAATGGACACGACACACAAGGGATCAGGAAGAGGGCGCCTTAATATAATAAAAAATGGCTAGAGACCATCACCTCTGGTGTATGTCAGAAAAAAGAAGATATTATTCATCGAATAGCCATCACTATTTGGTGATTCGGCTACAGCTGAAGCCGCTACAACAACAGAGAGTAGAAACACATACATACCTTTCGCGAAGAGTTCGGAGTGAGCGTAAAATTTCGACAGTTAAGAACTTTGAACCCATAGCCCTGACATTTGAGTCCGTTGATCGTAAACCCAAACACATCGATTGGCAACTCGCCCGTATTGCGCGCGCTAAATGAGCGCATGATGGTCAAATGCTCCAGCGGACTCTTGCGCCGCTTGAAG
>NW_007407155.1:0-686 GCF_000475195.1 Diaphorina citri
GTCTATTTGGCACGTTCTGTCTATGCCACTTGCACTTACTAGGCCAAGGCTATGGCACACCACGATATATCCTAGCTACAGTGTCTCATGAACTTTATATGCACCCAGAGCAACCCAACTTGCAAATCATATTTGATTCAAATAGATACCGGTAGATTAGGGCGGGTACATACGTTCCAACTGACTGAGAGCCCGTTCCCACCTGTCATGAATTTCATCCGATTTTTTTTTTTTTCGTATGTCCTGTAGGCAATGTAATTTAAATGAGAGTGTTCTCACTACACATGACACGATTTTTTTTTCCGAATGACACAAAATGTCCTTGTAGGCAATGTAATTTAAATGAGAGTGTTCTCACTACACATGACACGATTTTTTTTTCCGAATGACACAAAATGTCCTTGTAGGCAATGTAATTTAAATGAGAGTGTTCCCACTACGCACGACATGATTTTTTTTTCCGACCGACAAATCGGAACGGGCCTTAACAGATATAGGTCTGTCAGACTGCCGCGCGCCTTAACGTGTGTTGTGGAAAAAGCTTCCCACTTATAGGTCTCTTAGAGTCTTAGAAGATCTGAAGACTGAAGTCGGAAGATTTTTTCCGCCACACAAGTTCCGGCAGTCTGGAGCGCCGTCCGACGGAGCGTGAGTGGCCGGCCTTATTCAAAATGCAATGATACGAA
>NW_007407157.1:0-686 GCF_000475195.1 Diaphorina citri
GTAGCCTACTGCTGGAGTAAAGGGACTTTTCAGTCCTATGCGAGCAGTATAAATAAGCACTATTATAATTATTATTCAAATAAATGATTATTTCTTTTTTCAAATGGGTGTTTAAAAAGTTCTTTTTCTATATGAATTAGGGCAAAAACTTACCATGATCACTATGTCTAGCTAGATCATTGCTATCTATTATCAGATCATGATCTGTATCTAACTCCCAGAATTTGCAATAGATTACGTAGAAGTGCTCGTAACTGAAATATTGGGTCACCTGAAAATTAGAAACATTGATATGAAAGGGGGTGAATGGGGATTCTGAAAAGTAGAACCTCAGAAGAAATGAAAATTACAAAGGAAAAGGTTATTTTATTATCCAGAACCTTTCCTAAAATCTCCTCATTCCTCTTTAAGCGTAATAGCGCGACCACACATGCTGCCATTGAAAATACATAACCATGTATTTTCAATGGTTGTCTTAAAGAGGGCCTCTGACTGAAATTTAGCTATTTATTAATTAAAAAATTCTAAGAATTATTATTAAAGAAAACAGTCTGTCTCTCATGTTAAGGGAGACTAGATGGGTTTCTGAGGGTAAATATAAATACCATGGTTTGGCAGCCAGGGTGTTAAAGTTGAAAATTTGGGAAAGTGCCACAGAAGTTGATAAATGAAAATAAAATAGGTAC
>NW_007407158.1:0-3459 GCF_000475195.1 Diaphorina citri
CAATTAAATGGAAGTATTCTCATCTGCCGTTCAACTCACAGTATTCCGAAATTCCGACTAGAGCGTAACCTGAACGGATATTGGAAACTAACTGGGAATCGGACTTATCCCTTCAATTTCCTCTTCCCACCTTATTTCTTACTGGACTGACTTACCATTCTCATAGTTGACAGGAGGGACTTGGAAGTCATGCATGAAGAGTGCCAGGGATCCTACAGACATGGGAGGAGATCTCTGGAAATGATCCGTGATGAATGCTCCCTCCTTGGTGCTGAAATGAGACAGTTTGGTCAGTACAGTGACAGGACAGTTTCTAAAGTAAGTCAGTTTTTACTTATCTAAATTGTACAGTTTCTAAAGTAAGTCAATTTTTTACAGAAATTATTTAATTCGGTATGACGCCAACCCAATTTGAAGCCAACGCGTGTTTTTCATTTCACTTCCCCTCCTGGCGTATATCTTCGACTGACTGAACGCCGCGTCCTAAATTCCGGAAGCGAATCTCGATTAGCATCAAGTACAAAATTGTTTTGTGATTTCTCCGCTAGATGTCATGTTTGTTGAGCTTCCACAATTTTTACCCCCACTCCCAACGCAGAGTGAACGCATCTTCGATGCGGCGCGACACACTTACTTTCCATGTCCAGAAAAACCAAAGCCCGTTGTAGAGGAAAGGCCTTTTATACTCACAAGTTGACCGTGTCATGGATGGGCATGCTGGACATGATTTGGAACTCGGTCTTATGCGTGACGCTCAGTTCAAACCAGGTCTTCATCTTAGGTTCGTCCATACAGGGGAACACTTGACGGGCGAGGCCATTCTTCAAGTTGAGGCCCACGATCCATCTGCAATCAGGAGGCCACAGGCCAACAAACATAGGTACCTAATTAGACTATTTAGATATTAGTGCCTCTTTTTTTTCTTCTTTCCTTGTCCAATAGGAAGGAAAGTAATTTTCGATGGTCAGTTTTTAGTGCCAAAACACGGTTTGAGGTCCTAGAGCCTAAATCCAAAGTTTCAGCCATTGGTCCGTGTGTGCCTGTCTGTTTGTAAACAAAATATCTCGAGAACGGTAAGAGCTAGACAGGGTTGTCCAACCTTAGGGCACCCGAGGGCCGCAAGAGACCAATGTAGAGAGTTGGCGGGCCGCAAAAACTCAACTCACGGGGGGGGGATGGCCTGGTGTAATGTAATTATAATATAATTTTATTTCTCATCGGTGTTAATATCATACGGGTCTCTGAACACGAAAGTGAAGACGAACCGATCGTAGCACGTTGGTAAGACTTGTAGGATGGCGCCCCAATATCTGATCTAGAGTGAGGATAGGGTCCCGCTGCCTCAGGAAGTTTCGCTGCCCCATTCATAAGGAACGGTTTCCAGAAAAGCACGGTTTATCATACAGGAACCACAGGAAGTTTCCTGATAGATCATAGTTTCCAGGAAGTTTCCTGTATAGATCATAATAAACGTCTTTGTGCTTGTGTTTTTCGGGAGGAGGCTCCGGAATCTGACCAGTCGAATCTTCAACAAAGTAACTAACAACAAAACAAAAGTTCCAGCTCTGAGCCGGTAATTCCAGCAAGGGTGTTATCTAAAGGTAATATAGTTGTCAAAAACTACCACGGGAAAAGAATAAGACAAAATGGTGAGAGAAAGGGTAAAAATACAAAATACCGAGAGATTAAGATAGGTACGAATAAGATAATTGTTTGTATAGCTATGTTATTTATTGTTGGGAAGGGATTTTTTTTTTTTTTTTTTTTTTTTTTTGAACGAAACTTTCGGTAGGTGGATGCAATATACGTGGGTAAGTAAGGGGGAGGAATCCACGCCGACCTCGCCGACTAACCCCGTTAAAAGATAAAAAATTGGAGGACTTGGGGATGAAAGGATAATCCACCGACGACCTCGGACTAACCCCCGTTAAAAGATAAAAAAATTGGAGGACTTGGGGCATGAAAGGATAATCCACGCTGACCTCCGGACTACCCCGTTAAAAGATAAAAATATTTGAAGGAGTGGGTGACAATAGGATAATCCAACGCCGACCTGTAGCAGCGGATATCGCTTTCTGTGTCTGTGTGGTAAAGAGGAGTTGCGCAAGGGTCGGAGTTACAAAGATTGAGCTTCTTTAATTTCAGTATGCGTAGGTCTGAACTGAGCAGACTCCCTCCTTCTACCTGTGCCCGGCTCCTCTCCATTCCCCTTTTGTTTGCTTCCATGCATTTTTGTCTTGCTCCATGCCTTTTTTGTCCTGGCCCCCTATCCCTTTGGTCTGGCCCCCCAATCCCTTTTGTCTTCCTTCCATGCCTTTTTGTCACTGCCCCCAATCCCTTGTTGTTCTCTCGCTCTCATCCATGGCTGGCAACTAATTACAGTTACCGCCACCTGCTCTTATTTTTCACTCAGATACCGACAGCTCCGTCACATTGCCAAAGGTCACACACCTGTGTGGAGTATCTGTAATAGTTTAGCCTTTCTGTAGGTGGCTCGACAGTGCTATCGAAACGACTAGCCGTTTGTAGGCTGCGTCTATTAAGGACGCGTGGTATTGCAACCTGTTTATACAAAAAAGCTTTTTCAGAAGCCTTGGTTCCCTTACTAAACTGAATCTAAAGTATAATCTTGTGGGGTTTATTATATATTAATAGGAGGAACTGTCGACTATTAGTTGCTAGTTCAGGGTTGTCAGGTTGTGTGTGTGTTTTGTTGTTGTTGTAAAATAGTAGAACAAGATGAGTAGGAACTTTTAGGTCTCAAGATCGAGTAGAACTTTTTAGGATGCCTCGTCGTCCGCTTGATCTCAGCCAAAGTCTTTTAGGGGATCACAGGATCAGTATAATTTTATTTATTATTCCATTTGTTAAGTTTAATTAAGAGAGACCTAAAAGGTCCTTCGAGGGCTAGTTTCTGCCAAACTCTCTTAACGACTTTCTCTTCTTTGAGCAATAATTTGAACTTTTAGTTTTATTTCGCGCTACAGTGGATAGTCTATCTGTAATGCAAACTACCGGTGGACCCGGTTAGGTTAGGGTCGTTCCGGAAGACCGTCGTCTGGATGTACCTGTCATTGTTGGTCTTCTCCACTCATAAGGTGAAGATGTTTTTTTTTCAAAGTTACCATGCGACACGCTACCATTGGCTTCTAAAGGCACAACGTAGGAACAGTGTAAACATCTGATGGATGTATGCGGTTTTAAAGTTCAGAGATCGACGTCCGAAAGCAAGGTTGGGCGCCGGGCACTCGAGTAAAAACGCCGGGCGCTTCCGGGGCGGATTTTTTTTACTTGCTTTTTACTCTTTATTGTCATTTATATGAATTTATTTTATTAATAACGTACTTTTAAAAGTTTAAATATTTTTAAATGGGTCAAATGGAATGTTTAAAGTATCAATCAAAAGATTAAGATCCAATGGTAGTTTGCGTACGACATGGATATAGAATCACCGGTTTG
>NW_007407158.1:9379-10473 GCF_000475195.1 Diaphorina citri
CGAAATTCCGACTAGAGCGTAACCTGAACGGATATTGGAAACTAACTGGGAATCGGACTTATCCCTTCAATTTCCTCTTCCCACCTTATTTCTTACTGGACTGACTTACCATTCTCATAGTTGACAGGAGGGACTTGGAAGTCATGCATGAAGAGTGCCAGGGATCCTACAGACATGGGAGGAGATCTCTGGAAATGATCCGTGATGAATGCTCCCTCCTTGGTGCTGAAATGAGACAGTTTGGTCAGTACAGTGACATGACTCAAGACATGACAGTTAGTAGGTAAGTCAGTTTTTACTTATCTAAATGATTCAACTCGGTATGATGCCAACCCAACCTCAGGACAGTGACATAACAGTTTCTAAAGTAAGTCAGTTTTTACACATCTAAAAATCTAAATGATTCAATTCGGTATGATGTCAAACCCAACGCGAACTGAACGCGTGTTTTTCATTTCACTTCCCCTCCTAGAATAAACGCGGCGTCTTAGGTTAGGTTCCGGAAACCACTCTCGATTAGCATCAAATACAAAATTGTTTCGTGATTTCTCCGCTAGATGTCATGTTTGTTGAGCTTCCACAAATTTTTACCCCCACTCCCAACGCAGAGTGAACGCATCTTCGATGCGGCGCGACACACTTACTTTCCATGTCCAGAAAAACCAAAGCCCGTTGTAGAGGAAAGGCCTTTTATACTCACAAGTTGACCGTGTCATGGATGGGCATGCTGGACATGATTTGGAACTCGGTCTTATGCGTGACGCTCAGTTCAAACCAGGTCTTCATCTTAGGTTCGTCCATACAGGGGAACACTTGACGGGCGAGACCATTCTTCAAGTTGAGGCCCACGATCCATCTGCAATCAGGAGGCCACAGGCCAACAAACATAGGTACCTAATTAGACTATTTAGATATTAGTGCCTCTTTTTTTTCTTCTTTCCTTGTCCAATAGGAAGGAAAGTAATTTTCGATGGTCAGTTTTTAGTGCCAAAACACGGTTTGAGGTCCTAGAGCCTAAATCCAAAGTTTCAGCCATTGGTCCGTGTGTGCCTGTCTGTTTGTAAACAAAATATCTCGAGAACGGTAAGAGCTAG
>NW_007407159.1:0-686 GCF_000475195.1 Diaphorina citri
ACAAAATATGATGTACTTGTCAGATGATAGAGGGACTGCTGGACTGCTAAGGTCTTATGGTCCCAAAAGTGAAGAGAGAAAGAATCAGGATAGGAGAAAGCGAAGCTGTTCCGAGAACTAACCTTATTCGTTTAGGATAAAATCTGCCCTGGGCTGGAAACGACTCCACGACCTAGCGCTTACAAGACAGACGCGCTATCCTCAAAGCCAATTAGGCTTAGGTCGGCCTTACATCAGGGTCAAATAGCTCATCCCCTGAAGAGGATTTAGCTAAAACGAGGCTTTTTTTTTCAAATGCGTATTCCGCAAAAGTTATAGAAATGTGATGTTCACATTCACACCAGATTTTTTTATTATTATTACTTAATTTAATTATTATTTATTTGATTATTATTATTATTATTTTTTGCTTACGAAGGATCTGTCTGAGGGCAGTGTGGTAGCCACCTGCAAGCGTCTTGTGTGAAACTTTCACAAATAATGACGAGAAAGTTTTTAATAGAGTAGACTGCGAGAAAAGGGATGAAGAAGGGAAGAGGCATAATGAGATAGGAGGGTATGGAGGGGTAGGATAAAGGAGGTTAGCGCCGACCCCAAATAAGTTTGGGAAAAGTTGCAGTAAAAGAAGGAAGACTAGAAAAGACTGCAAGATTAAAGCGAATTTTCAGTCCTTTGCTGGTGGTATG
>NW_007407160.1:0-686 GCF_000475195.1 Diaphorina citri
CGGTTGTTTTTTTCTTCGTTCTCAACTATTTTTATATTAATTTAAACCCATTTCTGGAGCCAGTGTCGACTTGATTGTGCCACCAATTGAGTTCGTTCTAAGGTTCTTTCTCTTGGGATGGTCGGGTTACGATCTCGTGATTGGTTGTGACAACCTGTTGGTTCTATTTATGTTGGTTCTATGTCTAAAAAAACTGAAGAAATCGGATTTTGTGGGTTAGTCCCTTCTTTCTCTTGGAACTTCAATTACGTTATTGAGTTATTTGCAAAAGATTCGTGAAATGTTGATTTTTGTAGCGAAAATCCAGAAAAAGATATTTTGTACGTTTGCACAGAAGTTCCAGTTTGGAATGACATTGGTACAGAAAGGATGTTGTTAATTTACAATGTTGTGGTTTTCTGGACTTGACGTTGGCACGTACCTTCTGGACGTGTCGGGTCTAAATGCCAGACCCGTCTTCAGCCTTCAGCGGACTGTCACAATTATATCACCCGCGAAATGACACAAAAGCTTTACTTTTCTTTTCATTATTGATGTAATCAAATTTCTTCTTTCTTCCATTTCTTCCAAGATTTACCTACTTCACTGAGAAAAAAACTAGGGTGCCTGCAGCCTAATCGGGTGACTGAGTTCCGGCACTCTAATATTGAACTCTATATCGGGAAGCTCGACACTATAATATAGCA
>NW_007407161.1:0-686 GCF_000475195.1 Diaphorina citri
TCGAGACCGCGAAAACCACAAATATTCTGATACAAAAATCAAATCAGAGCGATATTGGTCTCCTAATTAAGATCTAGCAGAATTTGTTGTGGGGCTGGTGAAGATTAAGTCTATGCTTCTCATTTCATACATTGGTAATAGGTATATGGTATCGAGAATGTTCTTTCCAAAATATGTGGCTTTCTTACTTTTGTATGTTTACAATTAAATGTTTTAGCGTTTAATTTAAATTAAATCAAAGGTGACATACACAAAAGATAACTGAGATCATTCTATGAGCACAATAAAAAGAAGTAATCGAAACGTATTGATACAACTCTGCATCGCGCAATGGGAGTCATTGATGCTGGGTTAATACCTCCAATTAAGTCGGAAGTAAAATATAGAGTCCATCAAACACAAAAATATGAAAAGAATAACGTTTACATAAATCACGAAGTTTGAAGCGTTCATTGAACTTGGACAGAAACACACACGATACTATTTAACTGTTAACATACCAACACTTCATGAAGTGTGAATAGTTGAATGCCTCATTATGATATGTGGCTCTGATTCTGATGACACACTTTGTGGAGAAAAGTCGTGAAGACGACATTAGCAAAACCATTGTGGAGTTCATCGCTGTCAGAGCTGTTGAAAGTTCAGTGGACGCTCAGTGTGTCAAATCCATTGTTGACTTTAGA
>NW_007407162.1:0-686 GCF_000475195.1 Diaphorina citri
TAGGCTTCGCCACTGGCGTTCTAACATAATTGAGACACCGGTGTCCCAACGTTGATCTCGAATCCTTAATCCACAGAATAGTGTGGAAAATATCATAACCAACTATGAAATAATACATTGTCTGCAATAATCCAGTTGTAGATATTATTGTCCGCAATAATTTAGCTGTACAGATTGTTAGAATAGCAACATTCGCAGGTTAATCCAACAAGTAAACAGTATAAACACATAAACAAACAAATAATCAAACACAGGTAATAACATCTATTATAATAGTACCTGTGATAAATACAGTGTTACCCATTTCCGAGGAGGTGCAATTAAATAATCCTACATACTGGACTCCGCACAGGAATTTCGTTAAGAAAACCCCCCGTTTATCATTTAAGTAAGCCCTTTAATTTTAGCGGCTATCTTTCTCCTATCCTGTCTTCCTTGTCTCTTTGCTTTCGGGACGATAAAACCTTGCCAGTTACTGCAGTTACAATTCCCTCTATCAAACCTCCTAAAAAAGTTTAGTTTAAATTGTTCCCAGTGTGAATACCATGTCTACCCCGGTCACACATATCTCAAGCTGTGTCCACACTTATAGTTCATCCAGATCAATATGGCAGCAATGAGTCATCAACCCAAAATGAAGGAACCAATCAGATTGCAGGAAATCCTTACATTGTTGCAATTGAGGT
>NW_007407163.1:0-686 GCF_000475195.1 Diaphorina citri
AAAAAAAAAAAAGCATGGTTAATTAAGTTAGTTATTTGATGTGAGATGGTCATTGGTATACTGCCCCATCTTAAATCACTACAATCATGTTAAGTAGGAACTTCCATTGGTAAGTAATTTCGCGTCGCGTGAAAATCTTTGGAGATTAGTATAGATTACAAAGATTTTTATTCCTTTACCTGGCGACTAAGCTACCAAAGAAGGTAAAGCAGATATTAGGGGAAGCAATAGGATGTGTGGGGAGGTTCCTTCTCTTCTCTGCGAAATTGGGGATGGATAATTAGAGTCGAGGAAAAAATCTTACCTTGTGAATTTGAGTCTCTCCGCTGGATCCCCGGGGATGATAAACGTAAACTTCACCGATGTTACTGTAAGTAGTGTTAACTGGAGACTGCCGGGTCCGAGCTTATATGTATTTGGGAAAAGTGTAAGTAAGGGAGAGGAGAGAGGCAGAGAGAGATAGTAGCTACAAGTTATGTGCCATTTCTAACCACATAGTGGCGACGCAACAGGAGGATTGGAAGTGTGGCGTAATACCTACAAAATTATGCAAATTAAGAGCGAACATTGTGAGATAAAAACCGCACGTTTATAACTTTATTGCTCTCTTTTTTTTGGAATGCATTCAGCTTTCTAGCATTAAATCTTTCTAACCTCTCTTTCTTTCCCCAAAAAAATCTCCTCCC
>NW_007407164.1:0-686 GCF_000475195.1 Diaphorina citri
GAAAAAATTTCCAATTTGAAAAAAAAACTTTTTCAAAGCCACTTTTTTCACCTCATTTCTCAAGTTCGAGGGAAATTTTTTGGTGTTTTATTAATACGGTGGATAATATTTTTGTAAGTTTTAAAAATTCAAAAGTTCAGGCTGGCACTAAAAAATAAATGAAAAAAAAATGGCACTCTATTTTGCATTTCAAAAGCTATGAAACTAGGTATTTTCGGAACAATAATTTCTTTGGAGCTTTTATATTTTGTTCTTGCTTTATTTTGTTCTCATAATTTTGTGATCGTTTCCTCGTATACTCTCTTTCTTTCAAAACAACAGGGGTCGGTAGACAGACAAAAGGAAGAACACAAAGGACAAATAAGAAAAAGAAAAGAAGAAGAGAAAGGAAGAAGAGAAAGATATAAAGAAGGCAAAGGAATGGCATTTTGTTTTGAACACTTTTACGTTTACGATTATTACCCATTTCCTTTTTGTTCTTGTTCTTATTTTTATTCTTTCAGCCCTTCTACACCCACTCCTTCTTTTCCTCTCTTGTCTCTTCCTTCGTTCCTTCATCTGGTCATCTTCTTCTTCTTCTTCTTCTTCTTCTTCTTCTTCTTCTTCTTCTTCTTATTTTTCTTCTTCTTACTCCTACTCTTTCTTTTTCTCCCTTTTCTCCTCCTCCTTCTGGACTTCTTCTTCCT
>NW_007407165.1:0-686 GCF_000475195.1 Diaphorina citri
CCATAAATTAGAAAATTAGGCCACGCTCCCATATTGTCCGATGAGTAATGTGGTTATCGGCTCTAGCTTTCCTTTTTTCCTCATAAATATATTTCGCCCCGCGCGTCTCTCGTTCACTTGCCGCCAACAGGAACAGCGAGAGGAAAATCAATAGACATTTTCTACACAAGGCACGATGACGTCAGAAAGTTTCTCCAGATGCTCAACATTTACAGTGTTGCCGAGCGGTGCGTTTGAAATTTTACCTTTTTTGAAGAACTTTTTTCCTTGTCCTATAGGGTTAATCTCCACTGAGAGATTGTCAAAGGTCGGACGTTTTACGAGTTCCTATTTTGCGCTTGTGCAGAAGTTCTTACCTTTTTGACTACCCTTCAAATTATTATTATTATTATTATTATTAATTCGTCGTGTTTATAAAATATAGATAAATACACACTAAAAATGTGTACTTATTTTGTGTATTATCTACCAGTCAAAAACATAAAACCTTGTTTGGACTTCGGGGTTAAAGTGCAATTTTTCAGTCTTAGCTGATAGTAGGTATAAAAATATAATACATTCAAGACAGTCTATTAGAAATTGAATTTAACATACATACTCCTACCTTAGTCAATAATTCAATCTGCCAATTAGCCCATTACTTACTTACTTTTCGTGTCCATTTTGACTAATGACCGTGTCAGATA
>NW_007407166.1:0-686 GCF_000475195.1 Diaphorina citri
TTCGCGGGGTTGTGCATGGGGTCGCGCTTCGCGCTCCCTCGTTTATGGTCGCGCTGCGCGCAAAAAAAAAATCTCCTCATTGTCCATGTGGTCGCGCTTCGCGCTCCCTTGTTTACGGTCGCGCTGCGCGCTCCCGGGGGCTTCGCGGGCAGTTCTAAAATTTAGTACCTAATACAATTTTGTACCAAATACATGAGACCTTGTTTAGACTGCGGGAGTAAAGGGACTTTTCAGTCTCATTCTGGCAGTATAAACAGGGTATATTCTATTCTATTCTATTCTACCTATGGTAGTTTTGTGAACTGTAGACCTCACTGACTCTTTTGTCTAGATTCATAGAAGCTTAACCCATCTTTTGGGGCTGTCACCTAAGCCTCGGTTTGGGCTTTTTGTGTGTTTGCCTTTTGTCTAAGCTGAGACTTTAAACAGAACCTTCCTTGTTTCACATTATTTATTTCATAAATCTATTACCACTTATTAGAATAGAACATTTAACCGATTGCGAAAGCAAAATACACCTCTTCATGTGTCTGTTTAAAAATCTCCTATTAGCGATACAGTTTCTTTAAAAATCTCCTACATTAAAAACACACCAATACCTACATAGGTAACGAAATTTATTATTACAATTTATTTATGTACCTACTATCTAAACTCCTTTGTCTCATTGGTAGACAGCATTGGTC
>NW_007407167.1:0-686 GCF_000475195.1 Diaphorina citri
AAAACTTTTGCGGGCTTTCAAAAAAGTTAAATTGTCTCAAATTGTAAATCAAAAATTTGATTATAAAAAATTGAAAAGTGTTTAAAGGAAGTATGTTTAATAAAAAATTGAAAAGTGTTTATAGTTAAAATGATTAGGTCCAGTTTTGGTACTTTATTGTTGATACTTTCTCAGTGTTTAATAACTTTGGCCATTGATAAAGCTGGGTACATTTTGTTTTGTCCTTGTATGGGTAAGAAAACAATCATAAACTTTGTTTGTTCAATGTTGCTTGGTTACCGTTAAATGCCCTGTCTTTCCGTGCACTTGTATGCAGGGGTTCATTATCATGCCCTACTTATCAACCACTTTGGTTTCATATGGAAATCTCAAGAAGTATAACCCACATATGCATACAGATGGATACAATGAACTTGTAGTTGAATCTTAAAAAGTTGAGAAATCTTTCATACCCTTGAACAGTTGGTTACTTTACTTGGTTATAAGCACATGCAAAAACACTTATGAATGTCCCTCATCATATGGGTGAGAAGAGACACTTATATGCTGAGTTAAGCCATGAGAGCCAAGGCCTACATTGAAGTTATGCCAAACTTGACCAAACCCTTCTCTCTTTTTCGCTAATATCTCAGTTGCTCCATATCAGAGTGCATTGGGGATTTGTCTAGTAATTAGAAAACTTCCTA
>NW_007407168.1:0-686 GCF_000475195.1 Diaphorina citri
GAACAGATAAGGTTCGTTCTCGGAACAGCTGGCATTCTCCTATCCTGTCCTCCTTCTTCGCTTTCGGAACGATAAGACCTCGGCAGTTATACAGTTCCCTCTATCCAGTTTCCATCCAGTCTATTCTCATAATAAAATCGGTAAATCTTCTCGTTGCTTACTCAAGTGCATACATTTCGTCGGCCCGAATACGAATAGGCGTAAGTGTAAAAATCCCTTATCATGTGTATCGAATGTAAAAAAACGTCCTCTATCATAAACACGAAGAGGCGTCTTAAACCGTTGAATACTTACATTGATATTTTATTCCGGCGTATTTTCTACAAAAATCCCAATTATCAATAATTGGTACTTGCCAAAAATCTGCTGGAAAAACATACATAGCATGCTCTAAAAATGTTTTAACGAATAGGTAAACATGGACTTTGCGAAGATTGTGCAGTAGAAAGGGCTCAAAAAATAAATTTAAAAAAACTTATTTCGGCCCTCCTGAAGAATGTGATTTTCGCACTTACGCCACTTCGTGTTTGCGACGACGATATATTCCAAGTGAGGGTTATTGAACCACACAATATTGTCAGGTCAGATTTGTCATAGCTGATCACACTTCCATGACGGAATTAAAATTAAGTTGTCCCTTTAAAATTTATAATTTAAAGTTTAGTGCTTTGACATAATTATTTCCC
>NW_007407169.1:0-686 GCF_000475195.1 Diaphorina citri
AATTTTGGTTAAAGAAGCTGAATTAAATGACTTTTCCATATTTTTTATAACCGAATAAGCCCTGAATCTCCTCTAGCCCTTCTCCCACATTTCTGACTCTTATCCGTTTCCTTTATCATCGTCACCTCTTTTGCTACTTAGAAGAGTTGACTTTGTACAAAGACTAAAATAGAATTGTGTAGGTACAAGGTACATAACATAGCCTATACCTACTCCCAGGATGAAACCAAAAGTAAAGAATCCTAGACATGCGGAAGTCAGATGCTAATGAATAGTCAGAGTGTGTACATTCCAAACACTACGCCAGGAGTGAAAGTGGAAAACCAAATCGAGAGAATGCCATGGATCAATGAAATCTCACTGTCTATTGTACTGTCTGGAGATTACATTCTTCATGTCTTATATCACCAATTCACCATGTTATATGTGCTTCGTAGTGGTAATACTAAGAATAAATAGAGGGTATCTTTTGTAAGTCCCGTAGCCCGTACACAATACTGTACTTCATGCGGATTGGATTCGAATTCCAAGGACCGGGGTTCGAGTTTAAAGGTAGAAATACACAAGCGTCACGTAACGTGAAGTCATGGGGAGTCAGAAAGATGTAGTTCAAAGTTTTCCCATAATATTGTAGGCTATTTCGTTCAGGACAGCCACACTACCACTACCATCAAGTCACGTCACGT
>NW_007407170.1:0-686 GCF_000475195.1 Diaphorina citri
GAGAGCTGTCGAAAAACGCTGATCCCGTCTGAATACAGGAAAAGGCGAAGAAGAAGATGATTTGATTGTGATTTTAATGTAGCTAAGCAGGTTGCTGTAAACATTTACAAGGCGAAGAAGAAGATTAAAATCGGGCATTGAACCCTGGACCTAAACTAGTTCTTAATTACAGTGATGGCGTGGACAATGAAATGTTGAACGAGTGTATGGACAGTTCAGACCTTGTGGTACTCAATGTACCTCCAGATGATGGAGATGAAGCTTGTCTTATGGAGATGGATGAGGAGAAAGTGGATGAGACACCTGGAGGTGAAGAGGTAAGTGAGCGAAGAAAGGTGGAAGTTTCAACGTGTGGATTTTTTGTTTACCTTTTCCGTTTCTGGCTATGTTTGCTTGTTTCGCGTTAACTCCAACAAAAAGATCCAGCCTAGTTAGCTTGAAAAAAGGACAAAAAAAAAAAGAATCAGCCTAGTTCGCTTGGAGGGTATCGCGTCTGCCTTGTTAGCAATAGGTGGCAGGTTCGATTCCCGCCCGGACGGATTTCATTCTAAACAATTTAGGTTCGTTCTCGGAACTGTCTTCATCTCTTTGCTTTTGGAACGATAAGAACTCTATTGTTACAGTTCCCTTTAAACCTTCTCTTTGGCTAGATCAGATTACAAACTACGATTTATGAATGAAAAAGA
>NW_007407171.1:0-686 GCF_000475195.1 Diaphorina citri
AAATGGGAGCTCATGAAAGATACGTAAAGTGTATTCATGCGAACAACATTAAGCGTAAGAAACGAAAGAAATAAACTGAGTATGGAAGATAAATTGAAATTCATAGAAAGTAGGTACTTTTTCTTGCTCGGGAGCTATATGCATCACATACATTGCTGCAATCGATAGAACACACACATAGCTAGATACATAGATAGAATACCTATGAAAGTAATGAAAATTCTGATAAACAAATTGATAATGAATGTATGCTCAGGCATTGCCAAGAAATCTCGCTAAACGTGCACGAACAAACGAAAGCATACATGGCATCCGGATACGAAAAGATAAACTAAATGCTTGCATGAGAAATCTCAAAGGACCAAAGGGCATAATTTATACTTCCCAACACCAGGAAATACGGGAATGGCTTTCAAGTTCAAGGATTTCTCAAGAACTATACCTACTTGTGTGACCTTTGTGCATTTTTTAAGCCTTTTCATATGGCTTTTATTTCCTTTTTAAACAGAAGGGCATGGGTTACCTATCTACCTATTGGTAATTTGACCACAATAATATTAGTGCTCCTGGAGTAGATTGACTTTTCAGTCCTATTCGAGCTGTATACCTAAATAAGCACTATTATTATTCTAAGCAGAAGGTTCCCTTGGCAAGGGCACTCGAGAGCACCTGCTTCTGACGTGTTT
>NW_007407172.1:0-686 GCF_000475195.1 Diaphorina citri
AGGAACACAAAGTTGTGGTTGCGGTCAGCCATCATCATTATCGTCCACTATTCGATTCGGTCCGAAGTCAACACCAAGTGACCTTAAAAGAGAATTACCTATCTATCAACAATAAATATCTATATCTATCAATAATACCTAGGTATCTCTATATCTATCAATAATAAATAAATAATAATAAAAAATGATAATAATAGAAAATAGAATTGACGAACTACCTAGGTACGAAGAATAAATCAGGAACGCTGGATAGTCAAATAATCATGTCTGAAACTATAACTGAAATGTCTGAAACTATACACTTGGATTAGCTTCCTTTCGTGACAGTAGACCGGTATCGAGTATTGTTCCTTCAATTTTAGTCTTAGATTATAAAGATAAGAAAGAGGTTTGACAGAGGGAACTGTAACTGCTATGGTCTTATCGTCCCGAAATCGAAGAGAGAGAAGGAAGACAGGATAGGAGAAAGCCTATCAAAATTCGTTCACAGCCTCAAAGTTATTTTTACGAAAACTTCCCAAATGATTTTTTTTTGGCTTTAGATAACTAAATCTACGAATGTCAGTATGTTTAGCTTGGAGGGTTGCGCGTCAGACTTGTAAGCGCTAGTTCGCGCGGGTTCGATTCCCGGCCGGGGCGGATTTAATACTAAACAGATAAGGCTCATTCTCGGAAGGTTTTTTTTT
>NW_007407173.1:0-686 GCF_000475195.1 Diaphorina citri
TCTTCTTCTTCTTCTTCTTCTTCTTCTTCTTCTTCTTCTTCTTCTTCTTCTTCTTCTTCTTCTCCTCTTCCTCCTTCTCCTCCTCCTTCTTCTTCTGCTCCTCCTCCTCCTTCTTTTTTCTTCTTCTTCTTCTCTTCCTTCGTTTTCTTCTCTTGTTCTTCTTCTAACTCCTCTTCTGATCTTCCTCCTCCTTCTTCTCTTCTCTTTCTCTACTTTTTTTTCTTCCTCTTTTTTTTTATTCTTCTCCTGCTTCTCCTTCTTTTCTTACATTAATATAAGTATGCTCCCATTAATATAAGTATGTTCCCATTGTCCAACACACCACATCAAGGCAAACGTTTACCAGGGAGACCACGTAGCTGCTGGATCAACGAGATGAAGAGACTATGCAACAGATGGGGACTGAACGACTGGGAGGAGTTGACACAACATAGAGTTCTTTGGAGGCAAGCAGTCTGGTCGGCACGGGATTCACATCTCCCTAATACGCCATCGGAGTGAGTGAGTGAGTGAGTCATTGTCCTGATGGATGATACCTTCAGTAACGAGGAGTGCCCCTCGTTACTGAAAGTTACTGGAATACAAGTCTCGTTATTGGCATGGCCGCATCCAGAATTTTGTCGAGGGGGTTGGGTCGAGAGTCCAAATAGTGATGTAGGGAGGGGGAGTCGGTCCCCCTCGGCCAC
>NW_007407174.1:0-686 GCF_000475195.1 Diaphorina citri
GGAACAGTAAGTGCTAAGGTCTTATCGTCCAGTAATCGGAGAGAGAAGGGGAACAAACCTTATACAGGGTTCACCCCGGAGGAAATCAAACCCGCCACTTACGGCTTATAAGGTAGGCTACCTTCTAAGCTAACTAGAATGGTTTATGTACCACCTATTTTGTATCATAGGAAATCAAACCCGCCACTTACGGCTTATAAGGTAGGCTACCTTCTAAGCTAACTAGAATGGTTTATGTACCACCTATTTTGTATCAAATACATAAGACCTTGTTTAGACTGCGGGAGTAAAGAAACTTTTCAGTCTCATTCTGGCAGTATAAACAGGGTATATTCTATTCTGTTCTATGTATAACTCTACCTTGATATCCCAGAAGACAGCGAACTTTTCAGTCTCATTCTGGCAGTATAAACAGGGTATATTCTATTCTGTTCTATGTATAACTCTACCTTGATATCCCAGAAGACAGCTCACTTCCTTCAGCTAACAAGCAAGAGACCTCGCATTCTCTCCACCCCTTTTAAAGTAATGAACTACTTAATTGAATACAACTTAAATAAAATCTTATTCTTCCTCGCCTTTGCCCGTGTTCGGACGGGGTTGGCATTTTTCATCAGCCCTAGCTAGAGTGATTGCTTTGGGCGGACATTTGGCTTTGCCTACAAAAAGTTTACGAGTGGAGATGC
>NW_007407175.1:0-686 GCF_000475195.1 Diaphorina citri
TTAAATCCCCTATTTTTAACGAAGATAAAGATTTCGTAAACAAAGACAGACCAGTTGGAATTAAATCCCCTATTTTTACCGAAGATAAAGATTTCGTAAACAAAGACAGACCAGTTGGAATTAAATCCCCTATTATTAACGAAGATAAAGATTTCGTAAACAAAGACAGACCAGTTGGAATTAAATCCCCTATTTTTAACGAAGATAAAGATTTCGTAAACAAAGACAGACCAGTTGGAATTAAATCCCCTATTTTTAACGAAGATAAAGATTTCGTAAACAAAGACAGACTAGTTGGAATCAAGTCAGACGAAGATATTTTTTTTGAAAATAAAGACAAAGCAGATGGAATTAAATCCCCTATTTTTAACGAAGATAAAGAATTCGTAGACATAGACAGACCAGTTGGAATTAAATCCCCTATTTTTACCGAAGATAAATATTTCGTAAACAAAGACAGACCAGTTGGAATTAAATCCCCTATTATTAACGAAGATAAAGATTTCGTAAACAAAGACAGACTAGTTGGAATTAAGTCCCCTATTTTTAACGAAGATAAAGATTTTGGAAATGAAAACAGAGCAGATGGAATAAAATCCCCTATTTTAAACGAAGATAAAGATTTTGAAAATAAAGACAAAGCAGATGGAATAAAATACCCTATTTTTAACGAAGATAAAGATTTT
>NW_007407176.1:0-686 GCF_000475195.1 Diaphorina citri
CATGCTGGCAGACACTATCTGCGAAAAGTATGCCCACTAAGATAGTTCCTGAAATCGCAGTCGTCTTTCCTTTCTTTAAAGAAGCGGCTAATGCAAATTTTACCGGTAAAAACGACCTGTGTAAGGGAGCACCTAATGATGCCTGTCATACAATCATAGTGGAGCTCTCTAAGATGTCCCTCGAGACCAAATGCCCCAGCTGGACATATGAGAACACCACGGTGGAATGTATCCAACTGAAACCTAGTGGTGCAGATCAATGTACTGTCTCGTTCAAAGGGACCCTGGATGGATCTCCGAGAACATACCAACAAATAGTGTCTAAAGATACTGAGTTGAAGGTTCAATACAACTATATCCTAGAAGTACCTGATGATAAATAGGATATTATACCATTTCAAATTAAGAGTTTCCGTACGATTAGAAGTTTGATAAAAAATTAATGTTAATTTTACACTTCTGAAACCCCCTGTACTTCAATCACAGAAAGATTAATAAAGCATTAATTAATCAAAATACATAATATAGGTAATCATTCTAATAAAAATTTTGGTGGTACTAATACCTATTTCTACATGTTCCCTATTTGGTACTATTGGCACATCCACTAATCATTAGGTATAATAACAAATTTTCAATATCGCTCTTTGTATTTCCTATTTGCATTTTGGTATTATTGACACATC
>NW_007407177.1:0-686 GCF_000475195.1 Diaphorina citri
ACCGAAAAAGTTTAGGTACAGTTTGGGGAACTTTTACTCTGGGAGAGTTTCGTATAAGTTTAGGTTAGGTAGGAATATTTTATTAAATATGTTTATATTAGACATCCTAGGTTATAAAGTTATGAAATAGGTAACTACAAAACTTATTACCTTTATATGATTCAATGGATACACGTAGGAATATGCAGTATCATGTGTACCTGTACATAACTCGTATGTACCTAGGTACTCGTAATATATTTGGGAGTCCAAATATTCATAATAGTTAGACTTACACTATTTCCTCTTTAAACTCAAAAAGTAAAAGTATTCCAAGCCAGCTTCAGGGAGCCAAACTCACACTCCAATACTAACATGTACCCTCATCCTCACTCTCACTCCCAACTCCCTCCTCACTCCTAACTCCCTCCTCACTCCCAACTCCCTCCTCACTCTCACTCCTAACTCTTAGCAACCTCATATTCATATGAAAGTTATCTTGTTTTGATAAATACCCTTCATGTCAGTGAATACAGGGTGAACCTAACGAGAAATATGTAAAAATAATCTTTTCTATTTTTCTTCCATGTATATACCTCTACCTAGTAGTACCTATATATCTCTACTATTAGGTCCCCTCGGACCCCTACTAAATTGGTTCAGTGAAATCAGTGAATTGTAGAATTCACTCAGAAAAAGAGGGCCTC
>NW_007407178.1:0-686 GCF_000475195.1 Diaphorina citri
TTGGATTTTTCACAACTTTTTACGTAGGAATCGACCTTTTATTCATAATTTTTACCCAACTGCAACTGCTCCATTCTAAACGTAGGTATTACGAAACCAACTACCGTACCGAGGACTTAGGACAAGATATTCTGTAATGAATTCCTAGAGCGAGGCAAACTTGACGCATTACCATGTACGTGGATTGCCAGGGATAGGGATAGCTTATGGCCATCTATTCTTCGAGCCAGGGCCAACTATTTTTTGTCTCGAAAATTGTAATTTTGATTTTGAGCAATTTCCCGAAACACAAGTATTCCACGTAATCACATTGAGCAGATTTCAGGTTAACATTTGGACCCAAAAGGACCAGCAAAATTGATTTTTCAAACCCTCAAATTTCTCGAGGTCAAGATAGTTTCCTCGACCCGAGTGTAGCGCAAACTTTCGACCATCGTGTAGTGTAGCACGAATTATGGGTTTATACACATTGCTTCCCCTTTTGATAACCTCACGACCCGCCACTGATTGTTGCTACCTATATTAGAATTAGATTACAAAGCTCCACAGTACAGAAGAATAGCGAATAACTGAGAATATGCGGAGTTGTAAGGCATTATACCTACAACCTACAATAGCACTATATGTCGCATATACAGGACTTACAACAGATATAATGTAAGGATGTAATTTTATTGCATTATTAT
>NW_007407179.1:0-686 GCF_000475195.1 Diaphorina citri
CTCCTCCTCTTTCGCCTCCTGTTTCTCCTCCTCTTCTTCCTCTCCCTCTTTTCTTTCCTTCTTCTCCTCCTATTTGTCCTCCTTCCCTTCTACTTCTCGTCTCTTATCCCTGTTTACCTCCCTCTGCCTCCTTATTCTTCTGGTTCTCCTTCTCTGAATCTATCTCAGTCCACTCCCTCCCCTTCTCTTACTCCATTTTCCCTTCCTTGTTTTACTTCTTCATACCTTCCCTTTAGCCCCTGTAACTGGGGAAGGGGGGCTTCTCTCTCACCTCCAGCCCTTTCAACTAGGGGAAGGGCACTCCGTCTTTCCCTCCAGCCCTTGTAGCTTACCGCAGTTATAACTTCCTAGCTTCCTACTACTTCTCGCTCGAATATGTGGCATACTGTGCCGGTACCTGAGGAGGTGAAGAATGCCTAGGTGTAGATAATACTTTCATTACTCCAGAGAAATTCTGAGGAAGAGTATAACTGAACGGACGAAGTGAGTTTTGGGTTTTAACTCGACGATTTTGTAGTACATACTTACCGTGTCCTTGTCATCAAAAAATAATTACAGACTGTTAAGCGAATGATTACTCTCGATCGCATAGTCCGATGGGTATTTGCTAATTAAACATTGGGTCCCATAATTCCATTTGACCTTCGAGGGCCCCGCAAGAACTAAAGACTAACTGAAGGACTAGC
>NW_007407180.1:0-686 GCF_000475195.1 Diaphorina citri
CTGACGGTGTCCTTGAAATGGGTGAACCGTCATTAGTACAAAGGGTACATGTTGGTACTGTTGATGATGCTCGGAAATCGAACCTAGAAACACACTACCATCACGTCAGGTGAACTCATGGGGAGTCAGAAAGATGTACTCAAAGTTTTCCCATAATATTGTAGGTAATTTCGATCAGGACAGCCACACTACTATGCATCTCACATGAGCTAACGTGACGTGATAGTAGTTTGGCCGTCCTGAAAGAGATTACCTACAATATTATAGGAAAATTTTGAGCTACATCTTTGAACTTAGAAATACACTACCATCACGTCAGGTGAACTCATGGGGAGTCAGAAAAATGTACTCAAAGTTTCCTCATAATATTGTAGGTAATTTCGATCAGGACAGCCACGCTACTATGCATCTCACATGAGCTAACGTGACGTGATAGTAGTTTGGCCGTCCTGAACGAGATTACCTACAATATTACGGGAAAACTTTGAACTGCATTTTTCTGACTCCTCATGAGTTCACGTGACTTGACGTCAGTGTGTTTCTATCTTAACGCATTGTTTACATGGGGTAAGTGTACCATTTATTCGCCCACTTAAAAAACGTACCAGTTATTGGCCCACCTGTCCACATTTATTTTTCTAATTTTTGTTTTTATGACTACAATTTTTGAATAGCACTGGTTCGAT
>NW_007407181.1:0-686 GCF_000475195.1 Diaphorina citri
CTCCCCCCCCCTGCTCTGTGCTCTCTACCCCTTGCTCTTTGCTTTCTACTTGTATTAAATTAATAAAAGTTTCCTCACAAACAAGTTCGGTTTTGTACGTTTTCTGTCCGCCTTCCTCTTCTTCTTCTTTTTCAGATACTCCTCTTATTTCTCATCCTCCTCCTCCTTTTCTTTCTTCTTCTTCTCCATCTCTTTCTCATCTACATGTTTCTCCTTTTTATATGTCGTCTCTACCAGCAGCAGATTTCCATTGGTCTCATTTTTCGCGAAATGTTTCAGCTGTTCTAAAACAAGTGGGCCATTTTGTAAACTTAGTACCGACCGGCACGGTGTCCATCAGGTAGTCTGCTCGTAAGTCGTCGAAATAAGAAGGTAAGCTATACCTCTGGCATAACTAAAACTAAGCCTAAGCTATAAGTAAGGCATAACTTCTTCATTAATATCCCGCCATTGTCAAGATTTGGGCGAACTTGTTTGTTCCTTTCCTTCTTGAATCATTAAACATGAGCAACTTTTTCTTCAAGTTTGGCAGAAAAAAAAACAAGGCTAAAAGTTTCTTTCTCTCAAGTTCTCGTAAAGAGCTCAAAACTCATTTTTCAGCTTTTTTCCTTACTTTCCTTATTCTACAATAAGGGAAAAAACTCTCGGCCCCGAAACTAATGTAGGTAGGTAATCGGCTGTTGATC
>NW_007407182.1:0-686 GCF_000475195.1 Diaphorina citri
AGAGGAGAGGGGAAGTTGTGGAGCTTTTTCTTTTCAAAAGACAGCAAGAGCTCACAGCGACATCTCTAGCACGTAGCTCAGGGATGTACACAGGGTCCCAGGACCTTCTCGGGGTACCGTTATATTAGGAAGAAAAGCGCTCCTAGAAGGACTTTGTTCCAATTCCCTCCTGTAGAATACTGTAGGACTGTTTCACAATGATTCAACGCAACTCAATCGTGAAGAGCAAAAGTTGCGATGGCATAAAGGCATAAACAACTCAGACAGCCCTCTGAGATAATAAATGAAGCTACAGTCACGACTATTAATCTACAATAACTACAGTAGACCATACGGACAAAGTAAGAAGAGTACCTTTCTGCTTTGTGTAATTCGATTCTCTTAAAACGTACAGCCGGGGACAAGTCAAAAACAGGCATTCCAAAGCGTTCCCGATCACATCAGGTCAAAACCAGGAGAGAAATGCCTCGTTTGTAATAAATCCAGAATCCAGTCGACCGACATTTCATTATTAATCATAATCACGAAGTGTCTACAATAACTACAGTAGACCATACGGACTAAGTAGGAACAGTAGCTTTCTGCTTTGTGTAATTCGATTCTCTTACAACGTACAGCCGGGGACAAGTCAAAAACAGGCATTCCAAAGCGTTCCCGATCACATCAGGTCAAAACCAGGAGAGAAA
>NW_007407183.1:0-686 GCF_000475195.1 Diaphorina citri
GTCTTCCTGTCTCTCTACGATACCTGGACGATAAGATCTTAGCAGTTCCAGTTCCCTCTATCAGATCTGTTTTCCACTTTCTAGATATTACTAATGTATTTTTTCCCCAAGAGTTTATTCTCCCTTCCCTAGTTTCCTGTGCATTTTTGTCCGAATTTATTTACAGACTAAATACAATAGGTAAGTTTACCTACTACTTATCTACGACATAAATGTGCTACTTGATACGAAGAAAGTTGAAGGAAACGATTGGTATACTTACAGAGAGAGTGATGATTTTGTCAAACAACATAACAGCCGGCATGTGAAAGTCAAACACAAAATACTGAAACAAAACAAAAGATCTTAGTTAATATAGTGTGGCGCTCACAACAACAGTCAACACAAATAAAATCTTACATAGAAAACGCAGGTTCTCGTTTCTCCACAATTTCCATCTCTGAAGTATAAATAACACTTCCAAATTCTTGGCCAGCACCTGAGAGCTATGTCTAACTGATGAGTTCAAATAAGAACGAAACGCGTCTTAGGCTGCTCTCAGGTGTTGGCTAAATTGGTGACCCTAACTGATGAGTTCAAATCAGAACGAAACGCGTCTTGGCTGCTCTCAGGTGTTGGCCAAATTGGTGACCCCGACGTGATGGAAATTAGGAAACTTGAGAGCCCTCATCTGGACTTGACCGCGT
>NW_007407184.1:0-686 GCF_000475195.1 Diaphorina citri
GCTATTCATTTCTGACAATAACACCTTGCTGAATTGTCAGCTTTAGATATATTAATGAGGTAAATAAGTAACAGAGGTTTCAAGTAATCTGAAGACATGATAAAACTCGAAAAACATCAAGAATGTCATGAGAAAAAATGACTTCTATGTCCTATGTCACATAAAAATACCATGCACAAGAGTACTTAGTTAACATTTTTCTAAACTAATCTAACTTTTGACGTTTTTGAAGAGGTACCGGGTAAGCATGAAGTCTTGATACGATTCATACCCTGACACACGTTAGTTGGTATAACAACCCCTCAGTCCGTTCTGAAGTGCCGTCTTTATGCCGTTAAGTGGTTGAAAAGGTCATGTTTAATAAATTCAGATAAACCAGGTTTCAAGCCTTTTGAAGCTTCGATATACAATTCAGTGTGAGCGGTAAACTTTTTGCCTTAGCATGCCTATTGCCTATGTCTGCCAATTAATCGGACACCTGAGTATGATCTGAGTGATATACGGTGCTGCCGTGGCGGTGGGTTCTTGGTATCTCGATTGATCAATACGTGGGTGCGTTTCTTGTTCTGCATAAAAACTGACCAGGACTATAAAACAATTGCCAAGAATGAAATAGGGTTGGGACATCGAGACGAAAACATCGATGTTCGATACATCGATGTTTTTAAACTTCGATATATCGAGTA
>NW_007407185.1:0-686 GCF_000475195.1 Diaphorina citri
AGTACTAAACAATGAATCTCATTCACATGTACAAACACGGCCCGAGTTTCTGGTACTCACTTACTGCTAGAGTTCCCAGGTACCTACCTACTTTTCAGTTTCTGGTACCAGAGTATTAGTTGCTGAAAAATTAAAGCGTATCCATTATCCAAACGTGACCGAAGTACAATGCTAGCCCATATGGGTATCTATTATAGGAGTAACTACTTCTGGGTTTCCACTTCTTCCTGTTTTTTTTTGTCCTACCTAGAGCAAGGTCAGTCGATCAATAGGACAAGTGGATGGACTCTGGTCAAATTGGTGTATGGCTGTCTGTTGAATATATGTACCTAAGTATTGTAAAAATAACGAGAGTCATTGTTGACTTGTTGAGTATGAGTGTGTTAATTAAACCCATCACACCATGGAAGTTCTTTTCTTGGTCAACACCAGAGAAATTAAGCATATATAAAATCAATAAGACATACTTAAAACAGCGTCTACAGTAGTCTACACTTTGGAGGATGGACTTTACCTGAACACGATTACACTTTAATACCTACTTCTTTATGGTCATTTTTGATATCTCCTAAAACACACCACACCATAAGCTCCTTTTTTTATTCCACTTAAATCATTTCATTTTAAGGATTCGGCCAGTTTTACCTTTCCCGTTCCTCAGAGTCTGGTCTGCCAGGCAATACTAA
>NW_007407186.1:0-686 GCF_000475195.1 Diaphorina citri
TTAGAACGGAAAATAAAAATTGAATTTTCGATCGTTTACAGTTATTTTTTCAGAGTTTTGACCTCAGATTTGGATTTTTCCCAACTTTTTACATAAGAATCGACCATTTATTCACATGTGTATTTTGAGTGCCATACTAAGGTAATAAAGTCGTGAAATATTCACAAGATTACCATGACTTTCATTGCCAAAGTATGGAGTTCTTATGGCAAGACAGCAAGATCAATCAACGTCAGAGAAATGAAAATGAAGATGGTTTGCTGTTTGTCCCGTGATAAACTAAGAATTACTTACGAAGAAAATGTTTGGTATTTCCAGGAATCGTATTTTGGAGATTCAAACCCGAAAAAAAAAAGGCTTTAATGAGGAAGGTGAAAAAAAGAAAGAAATGAATCTTATTGAATTACACCGAAAACCGGTAAAATGCCGCCAACGGTTGTACCGATCTTAATCAAAAGTTTCGTGTCGCATCCTTGTCACATTGGACAGCTGCATGCCAAATTTCAAGTCTCTAACTCTTACCGTTCTCGATATATTTTGTTTACAGACAGAAGGACAGACAGACACACGGGATTTAGGCTCTAGGGACCTCAAAACGTGTTTTGGCACTAAAAACTGACCATCGAAAATTTGATCCGATTGCATTACATTCCTTGCTATAGGATAAGGAAAGTAAAAATTTTCAG
>NW_007407187.1:0-686 GCF_000475195.1 Diaphorina citri
AAACCTATTTTAAGGCCTTCTTGAACAGAACCCCTTCAGTTTATAGAAGCTGAACTTTAGAATGAGAAGGAACTTTAGACAAGTAAAGAAACCCCATTGATAAAGTTTACTCATCAATTAAATTGTAGGATTTTTTTTTCTTTTTTAATGGCATGTGACAATTTACTGAGGGCAATCAATATGAGGGCTGAGGGGCTGATAGTAATCAGGCAATAACGGGACTTGATTGCCTGAAACATAATAGGTAAGTAATATTGCAGGCCAAAGGTTCTGTATTTGCTTTCCGACAGAGATTATTGTATTAATACTAAAATAAGAAGAGAATAAAGTCTTCACTTGACTAAATGAAACGAATTTATTGATGGAAAAGAGTCATCAGTATGAGGGCAAAAAAAAGACATTTTTTCGTCCGGCACGAGTATATATCGCCAAATTTCACGCATTGCAAGTACCTATGGGCTATGGGTATTTGGTACTTTCCACGTACAACCCTGCCTTAAATGCTGGTATGTACCAAATTAGGAAGAAAATTTTGCTTGGAAAAAAAAGAAAAAAAAACCTGCTCACACAGTAAGTTCTAAGTTATAATTACTATGCTAAATTCTGTCACCACACAATAGTGTTACCTATGTACAAAATTATATTGAGTACCTATGTAGGTTCATTTATGTAGTGTTATAATATAT
>NW_007407188.1:0-686 GCF_000475195.1 Diaphorina citri
GATCTAAGAACTAGATTTAGATTCTCGGAAAATTACTGGCATGGTAATGTTCTTAGTTCTCGTTTCTAATGATCTAGGGATCTGCATAAGTAGGGAGTAGGTAGGTAGGTAGGGAGTTCTCGGAGAAGGTTCTTAGTTCTTACTCGGAGTTGACGAGTTCTCGTTTCTACTTCTAAAGGACTTCCTAGATCCCTATAGGGATCTAGGAAGTCCTTTGGCGGAAAATCAAGTACCTATAGTTCCCTATATCAAAACTTATAATTAACAATGTTCTCTACATAGAAAATAATCCAAGCAAGGGTTTTATTAAAAGAAAAACCTATAATCGAATTTTACAAACTACAAATACAAACAAAGTGAAAAACTTGGAACTCACTTCGTTGAGCTATTTCTCTGCTAAGCACCCTTACTAGTCATTGTGGACATCATAAAAGTAAAATAAATATCTAAAGTAGTATTTATGTGTGACTTCTGTATATATTATCTATTCTATGTATAACATAACATACATACTTGATACTAGTGTGTGTTTATTACGTCTACCATGTGTATTTTTACAAACGTGCTTAAAACTAGTTCGAAGAAAGTGATTTCAGTATTATGTTTTGCCTACTGGGTTATTACAGAGGTAGATATGGCGGGTGATTTTTACTTTCGTTACGGTATCCAAATAGTACAAGAATATT
>NW_007407189.1:0-686 GCF_000475195.1 Diaphorina citri
TGTTTTGGTCTGATATGGTACAGTTTCATACATTGGGAAAATGTAGAAAAAAAAGTGGATTTTTATCCGTGTGAATTGCTTGTACTCAAAGTTGCTTCACTTTGGTAGGTACCTACTGTGAATAAAACTTCATTTGAGCTCTTTGAGGCTAAATACTCCTCGTAGCTTTTGAAATGTCAAACATATTTTTCAACAATGAATTAAAATAGATACTACCTAAATAAGATTTATATGTACAATAATTTTTCAACAAAATACAGGGATTTTTACATTTTCAGAGATTCTCGTATATACGTATATCATACAATCTTACAGAGCGTACCTCGTTCTACCTTCCACCCTGTATTAGAATTAGAAATCTCCTACAAAAATTTCATTAAGAATCCAAGACGTAATTTCCTTACAAACTACATTACAAGATTCGAAGCGTGCACGAAACAATGACCTTGCATGTAATCCCTTTGTGACAAAATAATGTTCTGGAATCGAATCGGATATCCCGTTCCTCCTTAAAAATCTTTCTTAGGACCCGATATAAGGAGATATTATCCCCTTTCTACAGGGCTGTATTTAGAGGAGGCGGGCCCCCTCGAGCTTCATTTTTCTCCTTTACCATAGATCAGACTTTCAAAATTTGGAACATCTAACCCCCCCCCCGTATTTCACTGTACTATTAGGCCCCCTCC
>NW_007407190.1:0-686 GCF_000475195.1 Diaphorina citri
ATAAAAAAAAAAAAAAATAATAAAAAAAATGATGATGATGAAAGTAAAACACGTAGATACAAGTAGGGCCAACACTGGTACACTGATTTTTTTCAAGGATGTGGTGGACACTAATACTCGCTTAATACAGCTGGATTAACTTTAATCTCAAATGGTCAAAGTAGATAGATGGTCCTAAGACTGACTGGGCATGAGTGTTTCGAAAGTCTTAAGATTAAGATAGAACTTTGACGGTGTCTATCACACGGTTTCACCTATCGCCTTTTCTTCTACTTGTTGCTATTTCTAGCTTATTATAAGTGTGGACAGTGAAATTTGTGAAATGTTTGTTCTTTATACTGATTGGAAGTAGAAAACCAAATTCTTGAAAGTTGCTAACCTCTATCGAGTGAATAGCGCTTTGACTACAGAGAGCAATCATAGATTATACTCGATAAGCTCAGACAGGTAGCGAAGAATAAGAAAATATCATTTAAAGGAGCTCATTTACATCCAAAAGATCAAATCGGATTGCGCTGCGATCAAACAAAAGATCTCCTAATATCTGAGATGGAATTAGAACTAGCGAATTTATCAAAACTAAGTTGAAGACAGATCAGTACGAAGAATTGAAAATAAATAGGAATTAATATTTGAACACAACATAGTGGAAATCAGAATTAAAATTTATTAATCAAAACAAACAT
>NW_007407191.1:0-686 GCF_000475195.1 Diaphorina citri
CGTAAAATTTTGTAGCCAAAACCACATGTCAGCCCAAAAGCGATCACCTAGGGCTGATTGAGGGCTGACAAAAACGCTCTAAACAAGGGAAAAAGCGAAGAAGAAGAAGAAGAAGAAGAAGAAGAAGAAGAAGAAGAAGAAGAAGAAGAAGAAAAAGAAGGTACATAAAACTGTATGTCCTCTTCTTACCGTCACAAGTATTGATGAGTTGCATCATAACAGACTTGGCATCCAGGGGGGCAGATTTGGCGAATTCCTTCAGAGCGCGGCCCGAAGTGGTTTCGGGGTTTTCCGTGACGATCGCATAAAACTGTATGTTCTCTTCTTACCGTCACAAGTATTGATGAGTTGCATCATAACAGACTTGGCATCCAGGGGGGCAGATTTGGCGAATTCCTTCAGAGCGCGGCCCGAAGTGGTTTCGGGGTTTTCCGTGACGATCGTCTTGCTGCTTGTAGAGAGGCACCAACATTTCCGATACTCGTTGTAGGATAAGTTTACATCTGACATGAATAGAACTGAAAGGGAGAGAAGGAAATAGCGTTACCAGACCAGGGGGGTGGATGCTTCAAATTTTCAGAGTCTGGCCTACAGTAAGGAAGAAGGAGGGGGCCCTCGGCCCCTCCTTCCTAAATATGGCCCTGTGTTTTGTTTCATAACCTTTTAAATTTACCTTATCCTTTAGG
>NW_007407192.1:0-686 GCF_000475195.1 Diaphorina citri
ACCTTTCCCATTGCTCATATAAATTTTCTTTTTTGAATTTTCTACGTGACAAGTGAGAAAAAAGGAAATTGACTCGGAACCCTGGCGCATAGCTCACTCGATTTCAAAAGTTTCTCTCCTTGTCCAATTTAAATTGTAAATATTTGGTCAGAACCTTGGATATCGACATTGACCTGTCTTCTTGATATTGAGAAGAAAGCTCTTGCAAAAGATGAAATAGGTTGCAATCTCTAGATCAGACTGGGTACTCTACATATAACTTCAGAGAAATTCAAAAATTAGAATAATAATGAATTTTTGAAGAGGTACCAATTTGTCCAGGAATAAAATCAACCGACTTGTCTAACTCAATCTCTTCTCCACTACATCATGCTGGACAAATTACTCGTTAGTCAAATACAGGTTGGAATCAACATTGATCACAATAGATGAATAGACAGAGTGGATGTCAATTACTTATGCGATGTCTGCGTCAATGATCATCTTGTTATCTGGTATGCTGGGAAGCGTCAGTCAAGCGTACCAAGAGACTGGAGTAATGAACACACAGATCTCTGTGGCTCAAATCTCATAGTTATCAAAGTAGGTTCATACATCACTAGTAGGTTATATATCTACCTAACAAGCCATATTCTGTGTACCTACATTACCGATCAATTTTGATCATGACACCGTTCTTCTTGTAG
>NW_007407193.1:0-685 GCF_000475195.1 Diaphorina citri
GACCAGCTCTTTGAGTTCCGAGATGTCAAGATGTTCTAAAAGACTCTCGAGGTTTTCCATGTCCAAAGCATACAAGTCGGTCTGAGATAATTAGGAACTGGTGAAATTAGATCTAGGATCTTTTGTTCAATACTGTGCAGTGTTCAATGTTCAATGGAAAATCACCTATTATGATTAGGAATGAATCAAGTTTGAATCATTTGATTGAAATATTGCACAAAGAAGAAAGAAGTTATCAAACGACTGGAATTCTCCCCTTTTTTCAACTACAGATGACAGTTTTTGAACCTTTAAAAAAGTAAAAAAAAAAAGTTGAAATAAGTGGAAGGAGGACAGGATGGAAGAAAGCGCAGCCGTTCCGAGAACGAACCTTATCCGTTCAGGATAAAGTTCGCCCCGGGCGTCAATCGAACCCGCGACCCAGCGCTTACAAGACAGGCGCGCTACCCTTCAAGCTAACTAGGCTGGCTAGAGCTTCATTCAAATAGGAAAAATAGATTTCTCCCTTAGTCATGTCAATTTTGAGTTCATTCTTTCTCTGCTTTACCTTCCTACGGTAGCCAGCCTAGTTAGCTTAGTTGGTAGTGCGTCTGCCTTGTAAGCGCTTGGCCGCGGGTTCCATTCCCGCCCGGGGCGGATTTTATCCTGATGGGATAATGTTCGTTCTCGGAACGGCTGGCTTTCT
>NW_007407194.1:0-685 GCF_000475195.1 Diaphorina citri
ATGGGAGCATAAATTATTTACCTACATACCCAATTAAATGATCAGAAATACCCACAGCCATTTTCCACCGGATACCAAGTACCTACTGATCAAAAGTAGGCTATCAGCTTAACTCCATAGTCCATACACAGAAAGCCCAAGCTCACCCTGAGCCCCTGAAGATTAGGTGTAGGTTACCTATACTTAGGGGCAAACAGACCCAAAAGATGGCTTAAGGCTGGATAACTATTAGGATAAGGATTAGGTGTAGGTTACCTATACTTAGAGGCAAACAGCCCCAAAAGATGGCTTAAGGCTGGATAACTAGGATAAGGATTAGGTGTAGGTTACCTATACTTAGGGGCAAACAGACCCAAAAGATGGCTTAAGGCTGGATAACTAGGATAAGGATTAGGTGTAGGTTACCTATACTTAGAGGCAAACAGCCCCAAAAGATGGCTTAAGGCTGGATAACTATTAGGATAAGGATTAGGTGTAGGTTACCTATACTTAGAGGCAAACAGCCCCAAAAGATGGCTTAAGGCTGGATAACTAGTATACCTAAGTTTATACAAATCTGCTGATCAAAAACGAAACTTTTTTCGCCCTCCACACTCCTCCCATGTAGGTAGCTAGGTAGGTACCTATAGAGGGCTATACCTTTTTGGATGGTCTGAATTCTGAGTCTTAATATCTCTTTGTATTT
>NW_007407195.1:0-685 GCF_000475195.1 Diaphorina citri
TTTTTTGAAAGGACATTACGGTACCCGTATCCACATCGAAATGCTTATGACGGCCACTCAGCCACTCATGGTCCGTCTCTCTGACAGACAGTCTGAGCTGTCTGAGCGAGAGTGGCATATTAGGTTTCGGAGCAATGATTCGGAATTTCCGATGCTGTCCGAAAAGCGCCACAACTTGCCAGCCAGGCTGTGCGCACACCTAGAAATTCGTCTGATGAATGAAGAGATGAAAGGCCATTGTGATCGGACGAAGTTATGAAATCGGGAAAGTTTCTGAGTATTATTATTCTTATTATTATTATTTTATGGGAGCGGTGAATCAAATTGAAAAAAAAAGAAAAAAATCGCTAGTTCCATTGTTGCCTAACGGTGGTTTGACAATAGGAAATCGCTGGAGGTATCAACGTATTCAGCGGTGGCTTCACCGGATTGCAGCATTCGGAATAACTCTTTGCCCTCGGGACTTTAAGTGGTGAATTCCTGTGTTTGCTTCTTGTGTTATACAGATTCTATTCTAATCTATGTATGTAACATGTTACGAATATATTCTATCCTTACCATATTTTCTCTTCTAATCGACATGGTACGTACATAATTTTCATAAAATTAATGTTTTTAGCGGGCAGCTTCCGTGGCCGCTGGCCAAGTCATTATCACACAAGGCGTGCACTCCGGAGGTCCAAGT
>NW_007407196.1:0-685 GCF_000475195.1 Diaphorina citri
GGGCTCTAGGATCTAGAAATTTGGTTTACAGGATGTCCCAGAATAAGTATACCCTCTTTGGATGAACGATGTTTGTGGACTCTAGCATCTATAGGGATTCGGTTTACAGGGTGTTTTAGAAGTAGGTATACTCTCTTTGAATGTACGATGTTTGTGGGCTCTAGCATCTAGGGATTCGGTTTACTGGGTGTTTTAGAAGTAGGTATACCCTCTTTGAATGAACAATGTTTGTGGGCTCTAGCATCTAGGGATTCGGTTTACTGGGTGTTTTAGAAGTAGGTATACTCTCTTTGAATGTACGATGTTTGTGGGCTCTAGCATCTAGGGATTCGGTTTACAGGGTGTTTTAGAAGTAGGTATACTCTCTTTGAATGAACGATGTTTGTGAACTCTAGGTTCCAGAGATTCTGTTTACGGGGTGTTCCAGACCTATGTATACCCTCTTTGAATGAACGATGTTTGTGGACTCTAGGATCCAGAGATACAGGGTTTCCCAGAAGTATGCCCTTTTACTAGTCTTACCTCTAAAGGGTGGTCGGAATTTTTAGTTTAATATTTTAAGGCATAATTATGTTCATGTTCAATTGTTCATACCGTAAAAAAGTCCTGTGTTTAGGGTTTCCAGACGTCCGGGTTTTCCCGGACATGTCCGGGTTTTTACATGTTTGTCCGGCGTCCGGGGGGA
>NW_007407197.1:0-685 GCF_000475195.1 Diaphorina citri
AAATTTCATTTTTGGGTCTGAATTTTAATATGAACAATCTACTATATTCTGTGCAAAAGTTTCCAAAAAAAAAAGTATTTTATATTATAAAAACAAGATCCATTCACATTTCATAGTTCACACACTGATCGCTCTATCTCGAAGAATATAAGTATTTTTAGAAGTAGAATGTTTCGTGTTTCATAGATCTACTTGTACAAATGGGAAATTTAGCCAGTTTTATAGGTGAATTGGTTTCATGTAAGATCTTACTCGAACATGATTATAAATTGATTTAGGAGTGTTTTCGCTGTAATATCAGTAAATTTTATAGGAAATTCACAGGATCTAGCACAGGGGAGCGTGTTGAGGACGAGATTTTTCGAGAAAAATCCCATGACAACAGTAGGGGGATGGGATTTTAGTTTTCATAAAACGTCCCTTTCCCACCGTAAATTCTTTGTTTATTTTTGACTTGTAATTTTTATAAATTTTATTCCTGTTTGAAACAAGACTGTTTCTCAAGTAGTGATGGGACTCGAGTGAGATTTTTCAACTCGATTATTTTCTACTCGATTATTTTCCAACTCGAGTTGTAACTCGAGTGGAAATTAATCGAGTTGAATACTTATTCCTGGAAATTACACCGTGCCGATTTCTCACTCGAGAGTCGAGTAGGCGAGCGAGTCGCTGATATTCGGGTTTT
>NW_007407198.1:0-685 GCF_000475195.1 Diaphorina citri
AACGGAGGTTTCATTGTCCCGAAATCAAAGAGAAAAGGAGGACAAGATAGGAGAAAGTCAGCCGTTCCGAGAACGAACCTCATCCATTTAGGATAAAAAAATTACTCTTTTCGGGAAGCGAACCTGCGACCTAGCACATACGGTTTACTTTCCAATCTAACTAGTTGACTTGCAATTCTCATGGGAGCTGCCTTTTTACTTTCCTTATCTTATTGGGAAGGAAAGTAAGGTACATGTTTCTAAATTTTTTCATCCTAAATAAACTACTTTTTAGATGACTCTCTGAATTGATTGATGGATTAGATGACTTTTTTTTTAAAGAGGTTTTGACAGAGGGAACTGTAACTGCTATGGTCTTATCGTCCCGAAATCGAAGAGAGAAGGAAGACAGGATCCATCGTAAATTTCATTATTTTATTTTTTTATACATACAAATTAAACTATCCCTAAATTAAGAAGGTTCAGAGTTTGATGGGTGACTTTAAGGTCTAGGTACACTGTCTTATCCGTCACGGATACGTTAAGTTACCTTACGTCTAGCTTGTTCAATATCAAGCGGTATTTTATTATGTGACTTCTTTTTGAGTCATCATACGAAATTTCTCTATGGACTAGTTTGGACTGGCGGCGGGTGTGGTGGCGCCATTTCGTCCAAACAGGAATTTTGTACGAAGACTAAAAAAAA
>NW_007407200.1:0-685 GCF_000475195.1 Diaphorina citri
AAGTGTTTGAAAGAATGGTGAATCATCCTCGAGCATCACAATCTTCTCAGTCCCTTCCAGAGTGGCTGCAGAAAAAATTGCAGTACTGTTGACAATCTTGTTGATCTTGAATTTGAAGTTACTAATACATTTCGTCTCAAAAAATACACCCTTGCTGTAATGTTAGATATCCAGTCTGCTTACGATAGTACCTGGAGACGACTTATCCTTGACAAACTCAGTAATGGGAAGATTGGAAGCCACCTATTCAGATTGTTTTCATTCTCAGCAACAACTCAATTCAGGTCAAGATAAATTCTCATTTCTATTCTTCCTTTGTTAATGTGTCTTGTGGAATAAGACAAGGTTCCTCTCTTAGTTGTGCTCTCTTCAACATTGCCTTAACTGATATTGCCACTTTCCTTCCTGTTAACATCAAATTCAACTTATACATAAATGATCTCGTTATTTACAGCAGTCATAAAGACCCCCATACCCTTCAGATTTCCATCCAAGATGCTTTACATTCTCTGTCCACTTGGTCCAATTACTCAGGTTTTACCTTTTCTGCTGATAAATCTGTCAGTATCAGTATGATGTTCCAGTATGAGTTTCAAACACTAAAAATAATAGACCTCTTCAGTCTGACGTCACAAAACAAGATGGCGATGGTGCGTAGAGTAAACAAAAGATTTCCTCTATTGTT
>NW_007407201.1:0-685 GCF_000475195.1 Diaphorina citri
AGAAGTGAGAATTAATTTAAATAAACAAGTAACAAGCATCTTCTTGGCAATTAAAAAAGAAATACCATCTTGTTCTTATATTAACCCTTTTGTAGACATTCAACAGGGTTGTATCAACAGGCTATGAAGGGTCTACGAATTATTGAATTGAAAATTTCATGCTCAGGTAGGTACGTAAGTACTTCATGAGTTTCATGACCAATTTTATTATTCTTCTCTGAGTAGGTATTCTTCAATTTGTGTCCGTTATTCAGATTCTTTTTGCTTTGAGTTGCCCGAAACCATACTCTAGATATCTATCTGACTTTCAACGGACAGCCTTTTCGCCTGGACGAGAAAGTGTCATCCAGACAAATTTATTTCTTGAGTTGCCCTAAACCATACTCTAGATATCTATCTGACTTTCAACGGACAGCCTTTTCGCCTGGACGAGAAAGTGTCATCCAGACAAATTTATTTCTTGCAAACGATCCATGCTAGGAATTCGACTTCCGCAATACCCGAAAATCACCTCTTCTGAACGATCAAGAATAACTAATTATAATGCAGGTAGGTATGTAGGTACATATTATTTTATCTTGGTTTGTCTTATTCTGTCCGATTTTTTTAATAAAAAGCTACATTATTCCTAAGAAAACGCACTTCCATCAAACATCTGACTGACAAAAGAGAAAGGGTTAGCAAA
>NW_007407202.1:0-685 GCF_000475195.1 Diaphorina citri
TGAGCTGAGCTAGGGTTCTATAGAATAGAATAGATTGGGCTTAAATAAATATTAATAAATAAATTTTGGACTTGGCCCATACAAAAAGTTGGACTTTTGTATGGGCCCTTCATATTTTCCTAATACCATGATAATTTTTTCCTACCATGCTGGTGTCGTTTGCGCAAACTATTTTTTTCGACCTAACCTGATCATACCTACATTGCATTCATATCATACCTACATTTATGTTTGATACAAAATTTCAGTTATTATTAAATATGTTTATATTAGACATCCTAGGTTATAAAGTTATGAAATAGGTAACTACAAAACTTATTACCTTTATATGATACAATGGTATCCATACCTTTATATGATACAATGGGAACGTGTATCCATTGTATCATATAAAGGTAATAAGTTTTGTAGTTACCTATTTCATAACTTTACAAAATTTCAGGTTTCTAAATTCATCGGTTCAAAAATAAGGTGGGGGGGAAACAATAGACGTTAATGGTACTACACCAGTCCAACCACCAGGTCCGACATTTATTTAAAAATGTCAGGTCTGGTAGTCAGACGGTTGTAGTAATCCATGGCTTTAATTAAGGGGGATTTAAATGAATAAAAGCCAGCCTACTTAGCTTAGTTGGTAGTGCGTCTGCCTTGTAAGCGCTAGGCCGCGGGTTCGATTCCCGCCCGG
>NW_007407203.1:0-685 GCF_000475195.1 Diaphorina citri
GGGAATTAGAAGAGACTTTTTGTTCTGAAGTTTGACGTCACATTTGAAGCCAGAGGATCTACCTTGTCTCAATGTTTTTGAGCTCTTGAGCAGAGGCACAGTTTCTGAATTGCATCTGAAATAGAGAATTATTTAGCCCCGGGGGACTATAATGTCATGGGACAATCACTTGTCACCTCCAATAATGTTCGGACGTAGGTAGTCTCCTATATTGAGACTGCTGAGAGTAAGTAACATATTATGTGACTGTAACGCGAGAATCTAGACAAGTCCGAGAGGGCATGGTTTGCTGAAGTGAATGAGATTTGCTGATGTGAAATGGTAAATTCCACCGCATTCAAGGGAGAAAATTACAATGGTAGTTTGGTTTTCCTCTATTCATTTCCCTTTTTATGAACGCTCTCCCTCGATAATTATCCTGTTTACAAGCAAATGGAGACCACAAACACTCATTCTGCCAATTTGGTAAACTTCCTCTCAAAACTCTAACAGAGGAACGAAATCGTATCTTCATTTGTTTGATATTTTGACCACAAAATAGGCCTAATAAACGTTACGTGGTAGGAGCTGCCTCAGGTTGGCCCGTGTTTAAACCTATCTTCCTCTCAAAATTATATGGTAATGGTTATTACTACAAGGGCCCTTTTCCGGGAGGGATTTTGTAAACAGTTCATTAAATTACTAG
>NW_007407204.1:0-685 GCF_000475195.1 Diaphorina citri
TAGCAATACCTCCTTTAGCAATTCCTTCGTTTTTAGGTAACCATTGAACTGTGGGAGCAATCGAAAAATGTCACATATATTATGGGTTAATTTTCACTATTTCGTACAATCTTGGAACAGGGTTAGTAAATCCCTGGCCATTTACTTACCGATAAATGAAAGCTGATGCTATGAAAAGCATAACAAGTAAGGAACTTAGAACAATGCTGACGATAGCATATGGAACGGCTGCAACACAGGAAACAATACATTACGTCAGTTTAGAGAACCTAGAAAGTTCAGGGAACAAAATATTACGTCAGTTCATGGTACAAAGTTCAGGGAAATATTAGAGGTAAAAAGAGCACAATAAAGCTGCTTTTAATAGAGTTCTGAGAATACACCCACGATAGGAAAATAAGTTAAAGAGGACGTTATAAACAAAACAGTGGGGATTCTGATAAATCAACAACAGGTACCACCAACGATAGACCAAACATCTAGCAAGATTAAAACGCAAAATTTGCTTTTGCTAAGGCAACACCAGAAGAAATCTGACTTCTTGAAAGCTCCCACTTTAATCAAATGCATTTCAAGGAACTTTGATTGAACGTGGTTATTTCGACCCTTATAAATTTCAAGGAAAAGGAAGGATATCCGAAATGTTTGTCCTAATGTAGTGGAATTCAGCAAGGATTAAACAAGG
>NW_007407205.1:0-685 GCF_000475195.1 Diaphorina citri
CAGTGTCTACTTAATACCTGGTTGGTATTTAGAAGGCAGGACACAATGGTTTGGAAGACGTTTCATCAGCTGGGCTCTTGGCTGCCAATATTTCTTGGGAGAATTACAGGAAGATGAAGTACCAGGAGTAGAAGATCCAGAACCTGGTAACTGAGATATTAACTCTTGCTTCTCAAAATTCTGAGACAACAACCGAACATTGGGCATTTTGATGTTGTTTACTAGGCTGTTTTGTTTGAATTCCTGAGCGGCATGGTTCTCTTTAAGAGCCTCATCTTCCTGAGTTTTAACAATATCACTTGGTGGTTCAGACGTATTTTCTTTATTAGATTTAGTCCACTGAGTAACTTTCATCTTGATCTCGTTGATTCTCTCTGCTTGAATATCTTTCTTCTTCGCAGAGAATCTCATCTTGGATAGTTTCACTTGAGGTTTGGGCGGTTTGTGCGTGACTACAGGATGGTTTTCCCTAGTGAGCTTATCAGGTTTACTAGTCAGTCTTTTGAATAAGGCCTCAGGTGGCATCTTCTTCTCCCCGTTTGAATCAAAAGGAATGAAGAAACTTTCGTTCTTAGGTTTCACTTCGGTGCGAGGTTTGGCAGGCAGATGTAGGTTTTTGTTTTCTTTATAAAACGTGTGACTTTTCACGAAATGATTCCTCGTAATGGCCTCCTCTGTGTTGGTT
>NW_007407206.1:0-685 GCF_000475195.1 Diaphorina citri
GTGCCGCCAACTGTGCAGCTCAGATGTTCTCCCAGGAAGGCTTCAATGCGTTCTACAAAGGGTAGGTGTTTTGTTTGTTGGTATCTAGTTAATTCAAGAGTCTCACTGGGGGACTTTAAACAGGGAGTATACCAGCCTATATTTCCCTTGCTAAAGAAATGGCAAAGGTTGAGTGCGACGGGCATCCACTTGTAAAATTTTGTAGTCAAAACCAAATGACAGCCCAAAGCAATCACCCTAGCTAGAGCTGATAAGCAATCATCCTAGTTAGGCTGATTGAGAGGCTGACGAAAAACTGTAAAATTTTGTAGTCAAAAACAAATGACAGCCCAAAGCAATCACCCTAGCTAGAGCTGATAAGCAATCACCCTAGTTAGCTGCACCAAAGGGGGGTTGATGGTCTCTAGCCAAGATTACTTGTCCCGTCCCGAACCGCAGTCAACCATTATGAGGACCTGTGCTTTCCTGTGAGGCATGATAAGTCCTTCATTATAAGAGGGGTTTGCAAAGTATAATATCATCATTACTGGTCTGGGTGGTCCTTTAGTATGACCTATTTCTATAGTTTTTTTTTTAATCGCCTCTGTTTTTCCATTTGTTTTTCAGCTTTACTCCATCATTTTGTCGTCTGGTGACCTGGAATATCGTGCTGTGGTTGAGTTATGAGCAGATCAAATTGGCGATC
>NW_007407207.1:0-685 GCF_000475195.1 Diaphorina citri
AAAATCCAGATATGAAGTAGATAGATACCATACCAGTAATCAGTTGATGTTATAACGGATCCGGATATTAAAGTTTTTTAACGTAGTGTGTTTGTTACACTTTGACTGATGTGTTGTGTAATTTTTACCTTCAAAATTTTGAACTGCCAGTTGTATACATACTAGTTTCAAATTGATCTTTTGATAATCTGATATTTTGGAGTACAATTTACTCAGCAAAAATTCGTGTAATGATAACGAAGATATGTATTTTGATGGATTACCTAGGAGAGAACTGTTATGGTTTATATGGGTGGGGCGATATGATCTTTTCCTTGTGAAGGTAATGTTGTAATTGACTCGTTTTGACCAGTGACCATTAGATACTCTTGAAATCCTACATTGAAATATGGAATACCTGAAATAGGACCAAAACGTCCCTTCAGCCATTCACCTAACGGTCTGTTTCTTATAAAACAACAAAATCTCATCAGCACTTCACTTTCGAGCATTATCTCTCAATAGATGCTCAATTTTCATCTAAACCCATAACACTATAGTAATAGAAAGTACCAAATGTACCTATGAACTTTGTGCTTAATGTCTTGACATCCACGACCCGTGTTCCCATGTTGGGTTTTTACCGACGGTACGCGACATGCAAATAAAACAAAGAAAAACACTTTTGACGTAGGTTCAAGTGGGG
>NW_007407208.1:0-685 GCF_000475195.1 Diaphorina citri
TCTATGTGACCTTAAAGCTTAACCACCCGGTTTTACCCGACCTTCCCCTACCTATGATCAACTTTTAATTTTGGCTCAAGCAATCTGATTAGCTTTAAAAAAATAGGCCATAGCCCCGCCCCTCTTAATTATTAATTATGACCCTCGCGGGGTTCCGAGGCCCTCTGTTTGGGAACGGCTCTGCGTCCTCATTTTGTTTTCTCAGCTGGTTACTAGGTATTTTATTCTTTCCATACGGATAAGCACTTGAAATATTATACTCGGGACATATTTATCATCAAAGGACTCAAAGGACCGTCTCTCTATTTTCGACTCAAGAGTATTTACCTACCTATGTATCTATGTACTAAATGTACTTACATATCTACCTACTTAATATACATACCCATGTACATACCTGCCTGCTGCCTACATATGTACATAAATGTACCTACCTACCTGAATATGTCCCTACCTGTATTCAATTTCCATTTCTCCCTATGGCGAGATCGATTGACAGGGTGTTCTTTTATTTTCGACTCAAGAGTATTTAGGTACCTACCTATGTATCTATGTACTAAATGTACTTACATATCTACCTACATAATATACATACCTATGTACATATCTGCCTGCTGCCTACATACATAAATGTACCTACCTACCTGAATATGTCCCTACCTGTATTCAATTTCCATTTCTCCCT
>NW_007407209.1:0-685 GCF_000475195.1 Diaphorina citri
CCTGATATTGATGTCCAATATTGATCAGTGGTAATGGGCAAGTGGGCATACTTGTACTTAGATATGTAAGTAGGTACACCCTAGTTACCCATATTTCTGATTCCCACACCAAAGCCCCCACAGAGGTTACTACCTTGGTTGGTTTTCTGGCTAGAAATTCTATTCTTGCTGAAGAGGCAATAAAGTTCAATGAGATTTATCACATTATTGGCTTGGAAAGTTTCCATCCTCACCACTCCTCAACTAGGTATTTTCCACGATGGGAGACCAAACTAATAATAATCTCCAATGTGAAACTTGTGATCTTGAGGAGGACTCTGCGGACATTGATATCAAATGTAAACTATGCTGCAAGGTGGTACAAGATGCAGTGTCCGTCATCTGTGGACATTGGTTCTGCTCCAAGTGCCTGGACAAATACTTCCGTCTGGTCCAGAAGACTCCTAAAGTTTGTCCAGTGTGTGAGTATGCTATAACGGATGAGGAGAAACACTTGAGTTACGTGGATAGAGAATTGGAGCTATCCAGTACTGAGAAGTTCTACAAGGCTTGGACCAACAAGTATCAGACATACAGTGACTTCCCAACAGGAGAATGGGACAACTGGTCTGCTGAGCCAAATGATGAGGATGTTTCGTCAGTTGATAGTCGTCTTGTCGATCCTGGAGACAATTCTGAACAATGT
>NW_007407210.1:0-685 GCF_000475195.1 Diaphorina citri
AGGTAGTTTATTACACCACAACTCTCAAATGGCTTCTCTGTTCAAAACAAAAGGAAAATTTCTCATTAAATTTTGGGCCCAATCAGGTCTGTGGGCCCTTGTATGGGCACCTTTTTCCTGGTAAATTTACAGTTTACTGAGTCACTAGTTAAGACTGCGGGATGAAAAGGACTACAATCTACAGTCCTATGGTGGTAGTATGAATAAGGTTTATTATTCCATTTTTATTATATGTTACCCTCATTAGTTTGAAAAGTTAACCACATAGTTCAATGCTGCACGCGGGATGAAAAGGACTACAATCTACAGTCCTATGCTGGTAGTATGAATAAGGTTTATTATTCCATTTTTATTATATGTTACCCTCATTAGTTTGAAAAGTTAACCACATAGTTCAATGCTGCAAAATTTCTCATATGAATTCTGCCTTGGGAGTCAAATTTATATTTACCTAATTCTGACTCAGTCTCGGGAAATAACACTGTGGTTTTTGGGTAATCTATGCTTGTTCTATTCCTCCATACATACTCGTCTGATATGATGCTATCAAATCGTCTGCATACTTTCTTCAGGCATTCCAGAATGAAAATACTGTCCAAGTAGGAGCATATGTACAGGAAAATCTGTAAAAGTAGGTAAATAATAAGAATGTTTTTTTTTTTTTTTTTTTTTTTTTTTTTTTTTT
>NW_007407211.1:0-685 GCF_000475195.1 Diaphorina citri
ATCTTTACCAAATCTATTCAGATGTAAATTATCTCGAGAATAATCTTTATACTTTAGTATTTTGTTGGTATCAATGTATTATGAAAGGTTTTCATCTGTAATACGTCATGCGAAGTGCGAAATTCACTTCGCCCTTCAAAAATAATTTTGCAGATCTACTTTCTTTCACACATTTCATTTAGCACTATTCACAGGGTTCATGTTCATGGAAAATCCCATGACATTCACACATGAAAGAAGATTAAGCAATTAGACAACCATGACGAATAATATGGAGTAGTAAGCAATTAGATAAAAAACAACAAATAAAATAGAAAAGTAATTAGATAGAAATACGATCAAGAGGTGTAAGGGTTAGGAGTTTATTCACTATTCAACTCCCATGCCAAAAACAACACACATGTTAAGAAAATACATTAGGAAGAGATATGTGTGGCTTAGTATTTGTGAAAATACAAGGATAATACCCACAATACTGAGAGATACACAAAGATAAAACAATATTATGCATTATAATATGGAAGTATAGGTACTTTATTTTGTATTTATGCTATCCCAATTTTGCATTTCTTTGGCCATGAGCTAGAAAAATCTTGCGAAACAATGGATTTGTAGGAGATAAGATGAAAAGTGAGATACAAGTAAGATGTGTTGAACTTGTAACAATTTATGTAATACCCGATGG
>NW_007407212.1:0-685 GCF_000475195.1 Diaphorina citri
GTCAAAGAGAGGTGTATAAAAATTATCTACCCGTGCTACTTTCTACTTTTATGCAATACTACATGCTACCTTATTATATAGCAGAATTGAGCAAAGGGTATACTTTTCAGACAGTAAAACACAGATATCTAAAAAGAATGGAGACATAGTCGAACACATAGTAGAGGAAATGAAGGATAGTGGAACACATTGGGAAATGGAGGAATCCAGACACAGTAGAATGAGCAATGAGCATTTCAATGTCCAGAACTCCAGACGGGGAACTCAAACCAGCCATGTCGTATTTCTTCAAACAAGATTACACTAGGACGGAGACATAGTCGAGCACATAGTAGAGGAAATAAAGAATAGTGGAACACATTGGGAAATGGAGGAATCCAGACACAGTAGTCTGAGCAATGAGCATTTCAATGTCCAGAACTCCAGACGGGGAACTCAAACCAGCCATGTCGTATTTCTTCAAACAAGATTACACTAGGAGAGCAGAAAAACAAGCTGGGTCCGTCCCTCCGGGAATTTTTGTCGTAGTTTATTCGATCGTGGTAAAAAATCAGTACCTACATATGTACCTACCTAGTTTGTTTAATATTCAGTTTATTATTATTCCTGTTTTAATTTTGATTTCACTTTTATGTAATGATTTAAAATCAAGACTACAGCCCGTTCTCCCTTTATTCCTTTTAAT
>NW_007407213.1:0-685 GCF_000475195.1 Diaphorina citri
CTGCACGCGTAGATGTGCGACTATATCATTTTCAGAAGTTTGGTTTTGCATACGACTAAAAGTCGCGGGTCTACGGGTCCAATGTGCGACGGTTCCAACTACATATTCTGGCTTTCCCCGGCACGTCTTGGTTCTAACTATCAACTTTCAGAGCCGTGCCCATGTCGAACATCTCACAGTCTCACACAAGTTGCCTGGAGGTCCCAATTTTGGACAGGTTGATAGCCCCGCGGCCCTCAATGTAGGACAGGTTGAGATTTCTCGACACTACGTAACTATACCTGAATGACGGACAGGTAACCCGAATATGTCCGGGGTGATATTGGCAGTGAGATAACGCGACTGATAAATTTATACCGGGAGTATCAGATGGATTATGTCAAATTTCATTGTTCGTTTCTAAAAGGTGTTTTTGTATCAGATAACGCGACTGATAAATTTATACCGGGAGTATCAGATGGATTATGTCAAATTTCATTGTTCGTTTCTAAAAGGTGTTTTTGTATCTCCAATTTCATTTTGTTTTTATTGTCTATATTTCTCAGTTCATTTGGTAATGAATTTATCAAGTTCGGTACTTGATATTTTATTGTAGTTTTGCCATAGTTATTTCTTGTATTGTATGGATTTTCATATATTATTCTATGTATGTCTTCATAATAGTGTTTACTAATCATTACAAATT
>NW_007407214.1:0-685 GCF_000475195.1 Diaphorina citri
AAAACGCAGCCTTTCCAGATTCCCAAATACCATTGACTTTGATATCAGTTATCAAAGCACCTCCATTAGGACCAGCTTGAAATTATACTCACCTTGTGAAATTATGCAAGTAAGACCTGTACAGAAAATTAAAGGAAAACCACGAGAGTAAAAAAATGCAAGTACATAGCGACTCGTTAGTTGGGATACTAGGGCAAAATCTTGCTTTTAGCGTCATTGCTTTTGGGCTGACATTTGGTTTTGGCTACAAAAATTTCTAAAAAAAATTAAAACCTGTACAGAAAATTAAAGGAAAAACACGAGAGTAAAAAAATGCAAGTACATAGCGATACTAGGGCAAAATCTTGCTTTTAGCGTCATTGCTTTTGGGCTGACATTTGGTTTTGGCTACAAAAATTTCTAAAAAAAAACAGATGCCCTTCACACTTAAACAGCCCTAACTAGGATGATTGCTTTGGGCTGACATTTGGTTTTGGCTACAAATTTTATAAGTGGATGCCCTTCGCACTCAACCTTTGCTATTTCTTTAGCAAGGGAAATGGCAGGCCGGTATGCTCCCTTTCTAAAGTTCCCCAGCTAAACTTCTCAGCTTTTGAACTAATATAAAAAAAAAACACTCACCTCTTCCGGCGTCGTCTCCTAGAGCGGGAACTGGATCGCGAGTGCTTATCATATCCACCTCCAC
>NW_007407215.1:0-685 GCF_000475195.1 Diaphorina citri
TTTTGGAAACCCTAGCTAGGTACTCTGTTTATTTGATACCTTTTACCTTTTCTAACATTTGTAACTCTGTTTAGAACTTTTTTAAAAAAATAACAATACCTAACTTATGTAATATTACCTAAGTCAATAAAATTACGTCATATGGTACGTGCATGAACCTATATTGGGGGATTGTTCAGGTGTTAGATATAACTATACCATAGTATATCATACTTCATTATTTTCCATGACGTCATATAAACTCTAGTATATGTCGTATAAAATGTCGCCGTGAACTCTCATCAAATATTCATCCTCCGTGTCCTATTCTTCTAGCAGACAGGTAAACAAGCGACACGTATAGTGACGTATACACATACACACGACGTACATTACACATGAACATTGCATTGTATTACCACTGTTATTATTATTAATTATTGATGCAAATAAATTACAAATTACAAAGGGGTCACAGAAGCTTGCTTCATACGCCACGATTTCCCGACCATCGACCATAGTCTAGTACCGACTGAAGAACCATGCTAGATAATTGCTAATGAATAGAAGCGTCTTCAACGGAGCCTTGACCATAGTATCGACTCTCACAGAAAATCAAGAAATTGAGTTGAGTATTTTTTCTGCGATGGTCTCGGCGAGGATCCATAGTTTTGGTCGCCGTTGTGTATCTGGATGACCATCTGGT
>NW_007407216.1:0-685 GCF_000475195.1 Diaphorina citri
TGGGGAAAAGCTCCAGAAAACCACAACGTTGTAAGTTAAGTGTGATTGTTGGCAAATCAAAAATGTCATCATTTTTGGCAAAAATGTTCTCTATCAATATAACCTATCAAAAATGTCATTTAATTCTCTAGCAATATAACCTACAACTCCATCAACAGGTGACATATTGAGGATCAACAATGGCTGACAGTTTCGTCGAGGTTCACTATCAAATGCTGAAGAATTTGTTTCCAAACGCAGACCCAGACTTTCTGGAATCCATCGCTATTGAATGTGAACATGATGAAGATGGTCTTCAAGCCTACATAGAGGACATGCTAGCTCCTGGTGCCTCCTATCCTACGTTAGAAGAGCACATCCGCAACAAGAAGAATCGAGAAGTCGTGTCTTTTTATACGAAAAACTTCAATGTCGAAGACTACCTGAAGAAATTTCCCAATAGGTAAGTTATTGGTATTGGTGTACGTGTACGTAGGGTAACAAAGCTGTATAGCCAATGGAACGTGGTCTGTCACACTGTCAATGCTGTGAGCTCAGAACCAAGCTGTAAAGCCAAAATGCAATTTGATGTCATCTTTTGAAACTTTGTATAGGAGCTCTAGGCTTTGACAGAAAATAAATATGCTTTTTTGGTGCCTCTTGCAGAGATGACTGGTTAGGTTCTCACCAGAGATGTGCAAAATGC
>NW_007407217.1:0-685 GCF_000475195.1 Diaphorina citri
GGGCGGGAATCGAACCCGCGGCCTAGCGCTTACAAGGCAGACGCACTACCAACTAAGCTAACTAGGCTGGCATTATAAGACTTGTACGTTGTATCCATCCATTGTTTTAAACATGAACTACAGTGAAACAAAAGAACATAATTATTGTAGGCGTTCGTACAAAAAAAAGCTGATCTGTAGGGCAAACAGCCCTAAAAGATGGGTTAAACTAATACGAATCTACGATTCTAGTAGTCTCCGAGACCGAGTGGGTATCGGTATCACACATGGCTTGCACGCCGTGGGTTCCGGGTTCGATTCCCGGGCAGAGTCGAAGTTTTTTCGGCTCTATGCTTGAATTACGTGTTTCACTCAACCTCGTGAGGACAATTGAATAGCTACTTGAATGGAGTAGCGACCAGTGGCGATATTACCAGTGTAAAAATATTGATACTGAATGAGAATTATTTTAATAGGTATAGGTAAAGGAAAAAAGCCAGCCTAGTTCGAGGGTAGTGCTTCTGGCTCTATTCCCATCCAGGGCGAACCTTATCGTAATATCCACCCCCACAAAAACACAAATGTGAAAAAAAGGCCAAGTTCCTTTCCAAAAAATGTCGGCCCTTAGAAGTGGTGAGATCAGAAAATTAAGGCCAAGTCTGCATTCCCAATTTTTCGTGTCTGCTGAAAATGCTGGATCTCAATT
>NW_007407218.1:0-685 GCF_000475195.1 Diaphorina citri
TTTATAATTTCGTAGGTATCACCAAATAACTGTGACCTACAACTGGTCTCTACTCATTATAATGTAGCAACTGAGTAGTAAGGTGAACCTGAGACCGGGGAACTACACGACGGACGTGGGTTCACTCAAGAGATACTTAGTAAAAGTATAACTCTATGGAAGGCTGTTGGACAGGGCCTCATTGGTAATATTTTTGTTAGGCATGTACTACTGACATAGCACATAATTGGATGAACCAAATGTTACCGTAAACTCGGTGCAATATACATTTCATTTGTATTCCTTCTTCAGCTACATATGTACATAATTGTAGAACAGATATGTATGCTTTCTGCATCATGTGACATTTTCTCATTTTCTACTTGCAGCATGTCAGACTGCTGTACATAAGAAATGCCATGATAAACTCCTAACAAAATGTTCTGGATCCGGGAGGGAATCAGAAAGCACTATAGTAAGTTCTACTAATTTTTTCGTTTCTCTTTCCCTAGTTTTATTGATGGTTGAATGGATGCTTGACAAGTAGGTTTCATTTGTTTATGGTTTCTGCACTTTTGGGTACCTTACCTATAAGTAGATATTCATTTTCTTTCAAATTGGTAATTTCACTCGGGTCAGGAGATTTCAAGGTTTCGTGGTGGATTTTGATGGGTCGGATCGAACGTCTGTGCGGAGAAGTAATTTT
>NW_007407219.1:0-685 GCF_000475195.1 Diaphorina citri
AACTCTTTTCCTTGCTGTTTTTAAAGGTAGGTATTTTATTTGATTTTTTAGGTGGTATTTTTGAAGTTATTATTTTTTCCCCCCCTTTTCATATCAATTCTTCTCCTTTTCTTTCTCCCTCCCTCTCTATCATATCTTTCTATCTTCATTTGACTATTTGCTCTCGCTCTCTTCATCTCTCTCTCTCTCTCTCTTTCTGTCTATTTCATCTCTCTCATACTTCTCTCTCTCTCTCTCTCCAATGTGTTGGTGGAACATTAGATGTTCCAGTGCATTACACAATTACCTAATTAACGAAATGAACACATAAAACAGCATAGACGTATATACTATTGCTATACACAGAGGAAGAAAAGCTAAAGTAAATTGGATAGGGGAAACGCGCTAAATTTAAATACGGGTCGTCTTGTGTTCCGAATCTTACCTCTAGAGAAAGGGGGAGACGGAGAGAAGAAGAATGGAGAGGAAGAGGGAGACGAAGAAGATGGAGAAAGGGTCTGAGGGGTATTTTGCAACCCGAGTGAGAAAAGCGGTGATTTTTATTTAGCCCTTTTAGTAGACAGGACCCCAATAGTGGGACAGCAAAAAGCAGAAAAGAACCATCCAGAAGGGAATTGCCTTATGGATGGTTATTTTCTGGTCAAGGCTGTCCAGTTGTGTTTTCTTATCAGAAACGGAATCGATT
>NW_007407220.1:0-685 GCF_000475195.1 Diaphorina citri
CCCGGGCGGGAATCGAACCTGCGGCCTAGCGCTTACAAGGCAGACGCACTACCAACTAAGCTAACTAGGCTGGCAAAGCCATCTTTAAAATCGAGGAAAATTCGATTAAAATCAAATATTGAATTATTTGTGGTAAAGAAGAGCTTTTTCGCATCTTTTGTGGGTATCACAGAATTACCTACTAAGCGCCTCCTTTATTATTGCCTTTGAAATAGAAATATGGACCTTGTTTAGACTGCGGGAGTAAAGGGACTTTTCAGTCTCATTTTGGCAGGATACACAAGGTATATTCTATTCTATTCTATATTATTAATTCTCTCTACTCGGACCATCAATCTTTTTACCCTCTGGTAGAATAGAATAGAATATACCTTGTTTATCCCGCTCGAATGAGACTGAAAAGTCCCTTTACCCCAGCAGTCTAAACAAGGTCTCGTGTATTTTATGGGTTTAACATGGTACAATACATAATTAATACAATAGACCTTGCTTAATTATGCCGTCACTAGTCTCTACTCGATTAAAATAGCTACTCAATTGTCCTCACGAGGCTGAGTGTACCCCGAACTCAAAATGCAGGCCTCGATCGAACCCGGGACCTCCGGCCTGTAAGTCTAGTGTGGTGAGATACTCACTCTGCCCTGGAGGTTGAAACGAGGAAAGTTCTAAAATTCTTTGTATTCTA
>NW_007407221.1:0-685 GCF_000475195.1 Diaphorina citri
AACACTGCCACCTTCCTAATATCCGCTTGAAAAAACCAATTTCATCGTGAGAAAAACAAACCAAATATTTTTCAAAGGACCTTTTTTCTTCCGAGGTTTTGATTCCCTGTGCTTGTTTATGTTCAAGTTGGGTACATTTTTTTGAACAATAATTTAGCAATAAAATCTTTTAGTTACGTTAAACTTCGTTACTAAGCCTATCGACTACAGAAATAGATTTTTGCTCAAACTAACGTAATTTGAGAAGAATAGTCCTTTTTGACAAAATACACTTGGTACAAGTTTCTCCGAGAGTGTTCAATTCTTGCAAGGGCATATAATAATTAGACATAAATAATTTTGCAAAGCAAACTTCTTTTGCACTATTAGTAAGGTGTAAAAATGATGTGTAGGTATGTGTTTAATTTAAATAGGTATAATTAGACATAAAAATTTTTGCAAAGCAAACTTCTTTTGCACTATTAGTAAGGTGTAAAAATGATGTGTAGGTATGTGTTTAATTTAAATAGGTACCTACACACTTTACAAGGGAAAAAAACGAACACAACAAATTATTATAATTACACAATGAATTTTATCATAAAGAAGGCGAGAGAGAAAGAAAAAGAACGTTATCACAATGCTAGCCCGGAAAAAAAGCGAATTTTTTCTATATATAAATTAAAATAACACCTCTCGTATGTAA
>NW_007407222.1:0-685 GCF_000475195.1 Diaphorina citri
ATAGGATATACATCACTCGACATTATCCGAATATTTTTTCATGACCCTCCACTGGTTTGGTTGCTTAACTTTTGGTACTTACACGATGCGATTTACCTATAGGTGGAAAACACTACAACAACTAAGTAGCTATTTAACAACAAGACTGGAAGTTACCTACCTTTAGGGATGCGATTTACCTATAGGTGGAAAACACTACAACAACTAAGTAGCTATTTAACAACAAGACTGGAAGTTACCTACCTTTAGGAGGTAGGTAGTTGATGTCAAAATCCTGAAGGTTGAGGAAAAAAGAATTGAAACCTGTGGGAAACTCGTCTGGGAACTTCGACAGTTGAAAACAATGCCAGAATATTATGGAGGTACCTACTTAAATACCTACCTTATATATTTAACTACAAACTTCTATCCACGAATATGTATTTAATTACGAGGTGAATATCTACTATCTACGGATATGTTATACGTTATACTTACGAATGTTATGTGGATATTTAATAACTAATACCTACCTACCTAATATTTACCTACTTACCTACCTTATATTTAACTACAAACTTCTATCCACAAATATGTATTTAATTAAGAGGTGAATATCCACTATCTACGGATATGTTATACGTTATACTTACGAATGTTATGTGGATATTTAATAACTAATACCTACCTACCTAATATTTACCTA
>NW_007407223.1:0-685 GCF_000475195.1 Diaphorina citri
GGACGCAGGAACGCTTTGGACGTCGAGAGACGCGAGCCGTTACGCGTCGTTGTCTGAGCGATCATGAAACCGGTGTGCGAGACACCGTTGAGGTCGCGAACCTGGGAACAGTGAATAAGATGGATGTTAGAGGTTCGACAGAGGGAACTGTCACTGCTAAAGTCTCATCGTAATTTTCGTAATGCATATTAGAAATTGTCTTAACAATCAGTGGTAATCCGAACTCCGAGACTGAGTTCCTAAAAGTAACTTTGATTAAATCGATTAAAGGAAGATGCATAAACGGACAGCCGAGAAATTTTCTGTGCCGGAAAACCAGCAGCACGGTTTTGCCCATCCGGATAAGAACACCAACCAAACGGCAACACAACACATTTTGACGGCAACACACAGCCACTGATAATATTCATTATGCGACGTTCCTAAAGGGTTTTCCTCTGTTGAAGTGTGTCCAAACATAGTCGACCGGCCGTTAATCGATCCACATCGATCCGTCGAGTATATGTGGACACACTTTTAGGATATTATTACCTACGTTTTACGTCACAACTTTCAAGTGCAAAACACGAAATTCTTCACAGACAGGGGGAACCAGTGTCGTAGGCTGACTCACCGGCATGCCAAGCTCCATAGCGCCCTGCAGTATCGAATGCGACAGTGGCGGATGGTAAGGGAACTGAGTCAC
>NW_007407224.1:0-685 GCF_000475195.1 Diaphorina citri
GTATTGTGTCTCCTCTCGCCCATCTGATGAGAGGCATACTACGGGATGAGCATGCTACGACACAGACCACATGCGTCTAATGTAGCATAAAAACGGCGGTGAAACACTCATCTTTACATAAACACAAAAATACATAGTCCATAGGTAGAGTATAGTAAATCCTTTGATATATGCACGAGTTTCAGCGTCTGTGTTTAATGCTTTTGAAGCTTTCACGAAAGGATCATGAGATTCGTGCAGTTTATGGTGTCACTTGACAAAAAATGTTTCCTTCAGATGAATGATAGGAATAGGAGTCTGATGACAGTGTATTCTTGAAAAGACATACTCGGTACACTATGACTACAGGATGATAATGTAAAATGCCTATCTATGGTTATAAAGTGTTACAATACTCTCAATAACTAAATCATGAAAACCTTTTTGAATAATTAAATTTATGTCTGAGTTATCAAGAAGTTAGACATTGGCAAGTAGGTACATATCTGTCGGTATATTCGTAGGTACATAACTACACTCAACTTATGATGGTATCAGTTTAGTGCAGGAATAGAAAATGACAATCAAACGAGACATACATGTAGATATTCGAAAGATGTTCATTTTATGTCCTTATCACTTCTTATCTGGTTTTATGACGGATGTCTGGGAATGGGAATATACCTACTTCGATTCAAAGGATTTA
>NW_007407225.1:0-685 GCF_000475195.1 Diaphorina citri
CAATAACTATAAATTACTGCAAACAATTTCGGACCTCACACTTTTACGAAGTTAACGCATCGGCGCCATCTTGCAAACCTTAGAAGAGAGCATAGAAATCCGTTCATTGCCATGATGATCCAATTGGTTTTTGTAGTTCAATTTAAGTCAACATGAACAAAAGGTGACACCAAACTTGGAGTTATACGGTATGGTGACGAAATTTATCATCAAACTTGAAGTTATAGACAAGAGATCAGTAATTTTGGAGCTACAATCGCAAGAAGTATCACAAACTTGGAGTTATGCGGTATCGCTTTGTTAAAACTTTAGTATTGTTCTAGTCAACATGAACAAAAGGTGTCGCCAAACTTGAAGTTAATACAGTCATTTCACTTCGAATCGAAATTTTAGATCAAGACTTTGGTCGATTGATAGAGAAGAAATTCAAACCAGAAGGGTTGCTTTAAATTTATGTATAAGAGTACAAGAGTTGGTTTAAAATAAATAAATATCGATCACTCGAAACAAAATACATAGTAATATAAAGACAACACCCAAAATTCAAGAGATAAAGGGCTCAGGACTAGGGAAAAAAAGGAATTCTATTTAAAATTCAAAAAGAATCACGCGATCAAAATCAATTTACAGAATCGATTAGAACCGCGATAGGATCTTGGTCCGACCAAATCCTGATCTGAACTGA
>NW_007407226.1:0-685 GCF_000475195.1 Diaphorina citri
ACAGAAAGAGGAAGAAAGAGAGAGGGAGAAAGGAGAAAGATATCGTAGAAATGTATTTGTAGTTTTTTGTCTTGGGGGATTTCAAATTTACAAGAAAAAAAGAAAGAGAAAGAGAGAGAGAGACAGAGAGGGAGTAAGAGAGACAGAGAGAGAAAGGAAGGGAGAAAGAGTCAATCAAAAATAAATTTGTCATCAGATATCAAGGGAGATAGAAGGAATAGAATTATTATCTATTACTTGCCTGTTTCATTCTAAGATAGGAAGGTAGAATTGGGCTGAAACTTTGAATTTAGGCTCTAGGGACCTCAAAACGTGTTTTGGCACTAAAATCTGACCATCGAAAATTTGACCCGATTACATTACTTTCCTACCTGTAGGATAAGGAAAGTAATAAATAGGAAATCCAAGATGACGCGCCATCGGAATCGCTTCCATTCACAAAAATTTCCAGAAGGGAAAAAATTGAAATTTTTCTACAGAATATTAGTGGATGTGACAAAATCACCAATATGAGAATAGGCTAATCTCTCGTTCCTAACCATTTCAATCTTCCGATCTGTCAACTCGCCAAGGTTAAAAGTGTAAATATGCCAGCCTAGTTTGCTTCGTTGATAGCGCGTCTGCCTTGTAAGCGCTAGGCCGCGGGTTCGATTCCCGCCCGGGGCGGATTTTATCCTGATGGGAT
>NW_007407227.1:0-685 GCF_000475195.1 Diaphorina citri
TACCCCTCCATATCCTCCTATCTATCGCCTCCTCCCTCTTTCGTCCCTTTTCTCTCAAGTCTTCCTCACCTTTATTTCTTTACCTCAATTTCGGTCTGCCTCTCTTCTCCTTCCATTGTATGACAAGAACAACAGACGAAGTGTCCCTACATTTTGAACCGAAAGGATTCAACGTGTTAACTCCCAACGATATTAAATCTACGTATGTTGGCATTCAATAGAGAAGAAAGAGCCTGTAAACTTTAAATAGCCTCGGTTAAGAATGAGTTAAATAGCACCACAAACACCAACATCTACATTTTTGCCCCGAAGAAATTCAACGTGTTAATCGACCATGTTAGATCCACGTTGTTAATCTACGTATGTTGGCATTCAATAGAAGAAGAAATAGCCTGTAAACTTTAAATAGCCTCGGCAAGGAATGAGTTAACGTTCGAAGTGCATCTGCATTTTTGGCCCAACAACATTGAACGTGTTAACTCCCGAGCATATTAAATCTACGTATGGTTGGCATTCAATAGAAGAAGAATTAACCTGTAAACTTAAATAGCCTCAGAAGAAATTGATGAAAAAAGAATCTAGTTTTGGCCCAACAATATTCAACGTGTTAACATTGAATTTTAGCCCAACACCATTCAACGTGTTAACTCCCGACCATATTAAATCTACGTATGGTTGGCATTCA
>NW_007407228.1:0-685 GCF_000475195.1 Diaphorina citri
TATTCTAATTCGGGGAGTAAACTTGCCCATGAAGTCACCATTCAAGATTGAAAAGAAAACTCTAGTTATCGGTAAGTGAACAAAACTCTCTAGGGCCGGCCACTCACTATCAGGAAGACCTCACAGGTACAGCTGAAAAGTTCCGTCTACCTGATTCCTATCAGGTATATCTATTCAGGTGAACCTGTCGTTAGTTCTACCTGATAGTGAGTGCCTGGCCTAACAGAATATCTTGTGCTTCCCATGCTTTTCCGAGGTTCTTGCAACTTACGAGTAATATTGAATTAAATGTTGACTTTCTCAACTTATTGTACAGGTGTTGTTTGCGCAATAGAGATACTGAAAATCGTCAAATAGGTAATGATGACAAACAAAAAGTTAACATGAGACTACAGCGCCGACGTGGTGACTGCGTGGAATAACAGATCTCTGACTACCCGTAGTACGGGTGGTATCCTTATAGGAACGTATACGGTGTACATAATATATTATTTATTTATGTTGTTTTCCTTTTCATTTCAGGCAAGTTCGTTGTGTTGGTCATGTTATGTCTCACAGGGACATTTTGTCCATGCTGGTCCTTGTAGGAACGTATACGGTATACATATATTTATTTATGTTGTTTTCCTTTTCATTTCAGGCAAGTTCGTTGTGTTGGTCATGTTATGTCTCACAGGGACATTTT
>NW_007407229.1:0-685 GCF_000475195.1 Diaphorina citri
GGGGGGAAAAACACTCACCTTGCCCCCAAACTCTATGGTACCACCAAGTTCCTTTATCTCCTCTACGGTAGCTAGATACCCCCTCACCCCTGCCTCACTATGTAGCGGTCCATATAGTGTCCTCTCATCCAGAGGGTCCCCGGTTCGAGTCAGAACGGTCTTGTACGACTTCTTGAGCGAGGAGAGGACTTGATCGTACACCTGCGAAATTCAGGATTAAGAAGAAAAAAAAAGTGTCATGGGCCAGCCTAGTTAGCTTGGAGGGTGGCGCGTCTGCTTTGTAAGCGCTAGACCGCGGGTTCAATTCCCGCCTTGGATGAACTTTATCCTGGACAGATAAGGTTCGTTCTCGGAACGGCTGGCTTTCTCCTGTCCTGTCTTCCTTCTCTCTTCTATTTCGGGACGATAAGACCAAAATGTTTAGTAAAATCTAGTCACAAAGTTAATAAACGGAACGCAAGGGGGGGGGCTCCGATTTCCATCCGAGGCAAACATTATCTTGAACAGATTTTTCCCCCATATTCTTCTTCGGATTTCCTATATCCTATCCGCCTTCTATTTGATTTAGGGGCGATAGGACCTCCGTTACAGTTCTGTCTGTCCTTGGAAAAAAAACTCACCTTTTTATGCAGAAACAATCGTCGGGTGGTGGTACATCTCTGCCCTGCCGTACCGCAACACGCAA
>NW_007407230.1:0-685 GCF_000475195.1 Diaphorina citri
AACCGTGGAATCAGCATGCTTTATTGATTTAAATAATATTTAGTCTAGCTAATTTAATGCCATAGCCAAAAGTTCGTCCAACCTTTGTCTTAGATCTTCACTTTGGGTAAAATAATTAAAATCTCTTGGTAGCGCAGTCAAACTTTTTTGACTTGGCGAGACGTAGCTCTACCTTAATATTCATCAAACTTTAGAAAACGAGCATTTTACTTCTTCACACTGAATCTTACTACCTACCATTCCAAAGTGACAAATGTAACTGGAATCCGCAATCTGACATTTGGTACCTATTTGTTTAATGAAGAATGACAATTAGATAGAACATCCTGATTACCTAAATCAAATGAAGAACATACAACAAGTAGGAACAAACCAATCTAACCATTACATATTCAATCCAATTGTTTGAAGAAAAGAGAACAATTATTTTTATTATTACAATGGATTTTGATCAGTGCGCTAGTTCATATACAGATGCAGGTGGTTGCCGTACCTACGATAGATGTAAGATTGCAGGGAGCTATGTAGGAACACTAATGAAGAAAACGCCTTCTTCATGTTACAGGTCTCAAGGAACTTTAGAATGTCAGAGGACATCAGTTGGATATGAAGTTTGATGTTGAATAATACCGAAATAAGGAGACCGAGCAACATTTACCCAAAATAGAAGAGGAAACTCTGCACA
>NW_007407231.1:0-685 GCF_000475195.1 Diaphorina citri
TCTTTAGCGAGGCCAAAGGGAAGAAGTACAGGGATAGAGAAGATTTGACTATTCAAAATAGTTTGAAAGGCCAGCCTCACACTCCGACTGTCAGACATATCTATGTCTGTCGGACCACCGGAACGTGTATGGCGGAAAAAGCTTCCGACTTTAGTAGTCGGACCGTCTGAGAAACTTCCCTCATACACTTTCCATCGGATCGTGAGTGGTCCTCCAAATAGAATAGAATAGAATAGAATATACCTTGTTTATCCTGCCAGAATGAGACTGAAAAGTCCCTTTACTCCCGCAGTCTAAACAAATTCCGACTTTAGTAGTCGGACCGTCTGAAAAACTTCCCTCATACACTTTCCATCGGATCGTGAGTGGTCCTCCAAATAGATAGAGTTTCCTCTTTCCTTGATCATGATATTGCTCTAATAAAGCTCGATGGAGCTAACAAAACTAACCGAAAGTACAGATACTTTGATCAATGTAGGTATCAGCAAAGATACGCAAATAGAGTTTCCTCTTTCCTTGATCGTGATATTGCTCTAATAAAGCTCGATGGAGCTAACAAAACTAACCGAAAGTACAGATACTTTGATCAATGTAGGTATCAGCAAAGATACTTTCAAAAGCACAACTTGCGAAACGGTCTGTACTTAAATGCAAGCTATGGCGCGAAGGTATATGGTTTATTATA
>NW_007407232.1:0-685 GCF_000475195.1 Diaphorina citri
ATCAGATTATGAAATACGAGCGAAAAGGATCTGAAATATATGACCAAGAAGCGAAACATGATCCAAGGAACCGCTAAAAATTTCACGTTTTCTAAAGGGTTTAGGAGTTTCGTGGTCAAAATGTTTGCGGTCCCTTTTACAACTCCGTTATGGGTTATGGTAGAAAATTTTTTTTGTTGTAACTAATTGTTTGTGGCTATATAAAATGGAGGATCGAAATCGAGAATTGGTGTGAATTTTACTACAACGATATTCCTTAGTAAAATCTGCAGATACCGAAAAGTACTTGGTTTCGTGGTCAAAATGTTTGCGGTCTCTTTTACAACTCCGTTATGGTAGAAAAATCTTTGTTGTAACTAGTTGTTTGTGGCTATAATAAAATGGAGGATCGAAATCGAGAATTGGTGTGAATTTTACTACAACGATATTCCTTAGTAAAATCTGCAGATACCGAAAAGTACTTGTTAAACCTACTTTTAGGTATGTTGAAAAATGGTCTTCTAATTTTCCTGGTAGGCATTGTAAAAATTATTCAAATACCTAACATTAATTGAGGAGCTGGCTGCAAAAAGGGAAATATGGATTATTTGCCCTTTTTGCGTAAAATGGTTGTTCGAATAGAACGTCGTGCGCTCTATCTTCCAGTGTTTCAACTGCAGTGATAACTTTTTTTTCGATGAGTTAC
>NW_007407233.1:0-685 GCF_000475195.1 Diaphorina citri
ATACTTACTTGAAATTTAGTAAATTCGTCGGCCCGAAGTTCATCTCGAGCCAAGATCAGTCTGACAACATGTTGAGGAAGCAATGTGAAGGATCCTAAATTGAGAACTTCATTCCCATGCTCGTCCACAAATTCTAATACCTGTTGGGGAAGTAAATAATGTTATCATTGTTATCCATAATGTATTTATTGCTTTATTTATGAAGTGTCCATTTATTAGTATTCGGTACAAATCTCTCAATATAAATAAATATTCAACAAATGGTAGGGGAAGGGTGGGCAAAACGGCCAGTGCGGGCAAAATGGACTTTGGTGAAATCTCCACTGTCTTGTGCTGCACTCTCACGGGACCTCTGTCAATTAGACCATACGCATCTGATTATTGTTTTGATTTAATTTCTGGACCCAGAGTCATTTAGATTTTAGTTTGTGAGTTATCTGCCGTCATGTTAAATGATAGTGTCTCGATGTTATTTTGAGGAGTGCATTTTTTGATCATCAAAATTCAACGGTAAGTGTTATGCTTTATTTCTTAATTTTGTTCAATAGTAAATTTTATGAGTGTCATTTTGCAGTGCTCAACTTTTGTTTCAGTGCTTTCTATAAAACAAAAAAGTGATATTTTCTAGAAATACGAAGAACGGGCAAGATGGCCACTTTGTTAGCCGGGCAAAATGGACAGACTA
>NW_007407234.1:0-685 GCF_000475195.1 Diaphorina citri
CTTACTTGTTGTTATTCAGTAGAAAAGAATCCATTTTGGGTCATCCAGTTATCCAAAGGTGGCACTGGAAAGAAAAAAACACCACTTCTAGACACCAGGAAAATTCCTGACTGGTTTTATCAAAAAATTTACTCTGAGTTTAAAGGATTCATAATTTGGACAAGGAAATTAACACACAGACGAAACGATTGTAGATATTTCTCGACTTTTTTTCAAGGAATTTGTTAAATAATTTACTCACAAACACGATGGTATCTCTGTACATAGGACCAGAGATGACATACAAGGACTATTTCGTAATCTTCTTCACTGATTTGAGTCTTCGAGGAACGAGAAAGTATAATTATCTGATTTGAACAACTTGGAAGTGGGAACCTAATCAGGTCAATATCAGTTTTGAAATTTTGCTGAGAGGAAAGTTGAGATACCTATTGAATACGGCAAAAAGCTAGGTACAAAGTTACAACGGTTAAACACAAAATTTTAAGAATGGAAAAGCACCACAAAGTTCGAAAAGCTTTCACTTTTTCAAAAGCAAGAGCAAAAGGCATCTCCACGGATCTGACACAGGGGCCTAATGTGAGGGCGAGATTTTAGTGGGAAATTTAAAAAAAGTCCCGCTACAAAAAAGAAATCCCTCGGATCCGAGTTGTGTATAATTCATACAAGATCCACCAGGTGTGCT
>NW_007407235.1:0-685 GCF_000475195.1 Diaphorina citri
TTTTCTCGTCCATCCTTACCACCCATTTCTCTAGCAACTTACTTAGAAGGAAACATGTTTACTTAATTTTAAGATTAACTATCTAGTGATATACTATACATTCCAAACGTTCATATTTTGTATGTGCCTTAATTTAGTCGAATAGAGGTTGGCGCAGGCAAGTCTGCTTCGTACGGACCGTATTTCCTTGTAGATAGGAATATTAGATTTGTTAAGGATGAATACACAGTTGCTCCTCGATCTATCCGCCTCTTGGTGAACTGGTTTTATTACTTGTTCTCGAACCACCAACCCCCTGATCCGAAGTCCGACGCGCCAACCATCACACCGGTGAAGTTGGTGCTCCCCTGTATGAATCTGCGATCTGCGTCCGGATTTCTTTGTGTATTAACGGAGATACCGTCCGTACTATGCAGACTAGGCTGCGTTAAAATTAGGTAATAATAGAAAGTGAAAGTGAAAATATGCTCACAGAAAGAATAATATCGATTACGAAATAGATTTACTTAGCTCTAACCCTAATCAAATTTACAGTTTTTAATATACCTACCTACCTACCTACTAGAAGTGTGCAAAACAAAAGAGAACTTTCTAAGGCTGGTGTCTACAGTTTTCTGTGTTATACCAAGTCTTTCTTTCTGACATTTTTTTTACTTTGTTTTTTTTTTTTTTTTTTTTTTTTTCA
>NW_007407236.1:0-685 GCF_000475195.1 Diaphorina citri
CTGAAAGCGAACTAACATCAAAGATCTAAACATGAAGATGGCCAAAATCAGATCACAAACTCAAGCCAATACACAACAGACAGGTTCGACTGTATTTCAATTTTATTTTACCATTTCTATTCTTATTTCAGCCTCCGTTCGTGATTTCCCTCGAGGACGTCGAACTGGTTCATTTCGAGCGAGTTCAATTCCAGCTGAAGAACTTCGACATGGTGTTCGTGTTCAAGGACTACCACAGGAAAGTAGTGATGATCAACGCTATTCCCATGAATATGCTGGACCATGTAAAGGAGTGGCTCAATTCCTGTGATATCCGATACTCTGAAGGTAAAAACTAGAATACTACTGCCAAACACAGCCATGAAGGAACGATAAACTTCAGAAATTTCACAAATATGGCCGAAAAATTCGAAATCTTTGCATTTTCTGATAAACATCTGAAAAATCTAGTGGTTTGCGACATTGGGAAAAAGAAATCTGATAGGGAGCCACGAAAGAGATCAAATTTTATGAAACTCAGTTTGAAAGTAATTCCCCTAAATTGGGGGGTTGGAATGCTTTATTAAAATATCAAGTTTCCTGAAATTTTGGATTTCCAGAACCCAGTCCTTTCGATTGGGCTTCCAACACCCTATTTATTTTTATTTTTTTATTTATCTTTTTTTTTTTAAAATAGGTTAACTTA
>NW_007407237.1:0-4784 GCF_000475195.1 Diaphorina citri
AAATATGCCAAAGGTTACAGACGATTCCTGGAGAAGTCATTCCTCAGTGTGGTGTTTCCTATGAGCTTGGTAAGTTCCTACTTGGGGAATTTTATTATAAGTCAGTAGCATCACGTCATGTGACGATGATCTTTATAAATTGTGTGCTCACAGGCTTTTATGAATCTACAATCATAGCGAAACGGCAAAGATACATAACTTTCACTTCACCCTGATTCTTCGCCTTTTCCCGTGTACAGACGGGTTCTGCTTTTTTCGTGAGCCTCTCAATCAGCCCTAACTAGGATGATTGCTGACATTCATGGGCTGGGGCTGACAGGGGTACCAGGACTTAACCCTGGTTACCCTCAAATGATGCTCATCCCTCTGCAATGGACTCCTTACTTAAATAAAATCTGAACCTCTTCCAATCTCTTCCAGTATGTCTGCAACACATTCTGGTATGTATATTACACCAACAGGGAGTTGATTTACCCCAAGATGATCGAAAAACTAGTTCCTGCTTGGTACAACCATACAATGCACACATTACCTGTACTCATAGTGTTTCTACATTTGATCCTGGTGGAACCTGAGTCCAGTCCACTTCCTATGAAGACCTCCCTGTTCATACAGACTGTGTTCCATGTAGGCTACATGTTCTTGTAAGTTGACCTTATTTTGGAGTTAGTAGGAACGGTTGAAAACCTACACCGTAAAATTTTCAAACATATTAGGTAGGTATTATAAGTTGAGTATTAGGTTCTATCAAGATCGGTAAATTAGTCTAAAGAGGAGGGCGCTTATTCAATGTCAGCCGAGAGCCGAGTTCTAGAATTTTACTCTCCCTTGAGGATTTGGCTTCAAAAGTGGTAGAAAACCCCTTCGGCATTAACTTTGCCCAGTTCACTTGTGAGCGCACAGCATCGGCAGATTTGGCAGTGTGTCAGGCTAAGTTCCAGTATTTTACTTTTACTCGTAGGTATTTACGAGAGCTTCTAACATTTACCAATCTACTTACCTTAGGTTCCACTTTATTTCCAGGACGTTTCACGACCGATACATGAAAGGTGTTTGGTTGTACAAATTCCTAGGATACTACGCTGAAACTTGGACTAGGACGTTGCTGGCACCAATATTGCTGACATTCGTTATCCCATATATTTACGTCTGGATTGCATACAGGATAAATGACGAGCTTCGACCAACAGGTAAGTTCTATACTCCGTGATGGTTCAACCTTTGAAGGGTTTTTTTCAGGTTTTATTTGAACGTCGCATTGCTGCACAATCAAAAATTAACCTTTTCAAGTAAATTTGATTGCTTCCTAGCTTTCGTTATGTATTACCTGTGACTATAAGTACTTAAATATAGGATACCTCTAGTCTCTAGTCAACTCTATTGCATAGACTCATTGGGGTAGATATCTGTGAAGACCAAAAAATTAATGGAGAATCGATTGAAATGAATATGTTAACAGCTTGACAGCCCACCTTTTCCATCTCCCAGTGTTCTTCCTGTGGGAATAATTTTCACTCCTCTTCCGTTTGGTTTCAGTCACCAAAGCTAAAAGGAAAACCACGGGGAAAGTTTCAGCCAAGATCAAGAATAAGAAACAGTGAAATTGGAAATTGAAAATCAATCGTGCCGGCAGGCTCACGAACGCCAAGAGTTCGAAGCGCTGACGCGACCCCGCGTGGCTTATAGCCCATATTAACACGAAACAGAGTTTCAAGTTTTTTCGCCATTAAAGTGAACATCGCCTGCTAGAATTCAAAATTTTGGCTCCATCTAAGCCTAAGGTATAGCCAGGGGTTAACTGGTGTCCCCCAAGAGCATTTCTAGAGCAGCGGCTGTCACATTCGCTAAAGATATAATAATTTATTGTGAGAGCTCAAAGATCGACTGAATACAACAAGTCGTATGTATGATTTTGCACAATGTTTTTTTATTTACTTTCTATTGTTTTAATTCTTTTTTGCATGACTTTTTCGAGCAGTGTTCCCTCATTTACTTTCAACTAATTTCACAACATTATGAATTATGAGGTAAAATCAAATAAGTATGTAGTAAGCACGAATGACCTACTTTACGAACGAAACACTTATAGTGCGATAACTGCTGGCGAATAAGATATGAGAGACCGAAACTCAATCCAGTTTCCATCTCGTTTTAAAATCTTTGTAAGTCTTTACACAAGTTACTACACAAACACCTAAAACACACTAACTATAATCTCATTTACAACACAAGACACTTTACACAGATTAAAAGATAGATCCAAATTAAAAAGGGTTTGTACTTAATATCAATGAGTGTGAAAAACAGTCGTTCAAAGTATTGTTTACTCGTACAACCGAGTGAAAGCTTGGATACCTAAAACCTTTTAGGCAAGACAATTCTCTGTCAGAATGAAGAACTTGAAAATGGCAGTAGCTTTCACTCAGATTACACCAAACAGGCTAAATGGGTCCCAAATATCGAAGTACCGCAAATACTTTGCCAATTGGTTCCTTCCCCTATGTGCTGTTTACTACTTATTCCTCCTTTACTACAACTGCACTCACATTTTCAACAACTTGGACAAGATGACTCATGCGGGCATTCCAGATATAAAGAATGCCTTTCGCAAGTGCATCTCATTTCTAAACTGCGTAAGTTTTCACCCTCTTTGAGAGGAAATTGAAATGCATGATTGAAGGTACTTGCCTATACGTGGCGATGTGGACAAGACACTCGCCTGATAAACAGGAGGGCGTGAGTTCAATCCCAGCCGTAAGATTGAATTTCATGCTCACTGGTATCATGATAGGCTTGTATTTTCCTGATCCCGGGTTCAATCCCCGAGTCATGTTTTTCCGATCTTAGCTTAGAATTCGCAGTGCACTCAGACTCTCGTGGAGATCATTCAATTAGTCGAATCGTTTCGATACCCTTAGTCCCTTACCTAGGTATCACATTTGGACCACTATTTTATGTGGTATCTACCGGGTTTGTCCTCAGATTTTACAGGTGGTCGTTTACTTTTCCATCAACATCAACAACATACTCACCTATCTGTTGACAACCAAGTCTCCGCTTGTCAAGAATGTCGTACTTCCCTATGAGAAAATCCTGGAGAAGAATTTTCTGAGTGTAGTGTTCCCACTAAGCTGGGTAAGTATCTGTAGTATTCCCACTTAGCTGGGTAAGTATAGGTACCTGTAATGTTTTCAATGCCGATGTCGGAAATTGGGTACTGTACCGGACTAAACTTTGACCTCTTTGAAGGTAAGTATACAGGGTGTCCCAGAATTTATGCTTTAATTGATTTTCTCGGAGCCTGTTCGAAATTTCGAAAAACAAAAAAACCCGTAACTTTTTGATTTTTGAAGCGGACATTTTGGCAATATCGCGATTCGCGAAAAATTTCGCGAAGTCCGCGAATCGGGTACCAACTTTGGATTTTTAAATTAGAACCCCTATTTTTTATTGCAAATTCGTTTTCTACGTTAAATTTGAAGTATAATCGACTACTCACTCGAATTTTTGCGATTCGCGGTTTTCGCGGAATTCGCGAAAAACGCGAATCACAAAAGTGCTTATAAAGTACAAGTGTGACCTATCAAATCTGAGTGTTTTTTGCTCCCAAATCTTATGGTCTCATTATTTTTTCGATTTGGTCCAATATTTCGCTGTTTGCGATTTGCGCGGTGTTCGCGAAATCCGCGAATCCTACATGTTTTCCAAAGGTACGTGTGTGACATATCAAATCATGCTATTTTTTACTTCTAAATCTTGTGGTGATATTATTTTTTCAATTCACTTCATTTTTGACTGTTCGCGGTGTTCGCGAAATCCGCGAACAGTCAAAAATGAAGTGAATTGAAAAAATAATATCACCACAAGATTTAGAAGTAAAAAATAGCATAATTTGATATGTCACACACGTACCTTTGGAAAACATGTAGGATTCGCGGATTTCGCGAACACCGCGCAAATCGCAAACAGCGAAATATTGGACCAAATCGAAAAAATAATGAGACCATAAGATTTGGGAGCAAAAAACACTCAGATGTGATAGGTCATACTTGTACTTTATAAGCACTTTTGTGATTCGCGTTTTTCGCGAATTCCGCGAAAACCGCGAATCGCAAAAAATCGAGTGAGTAGTCGATTATACTTCAAATTTAACGTAGAAAACGAATATGCAATAAAAAAATAGGGGTTCTTATTTAAAAATCTAAAGTTGGTACCCGATTCGCGGACTTCGCGAAATTTTTCGCGAATCGCGATATTGCCAAAATGTCCGCTTCAAAAATCAAAAAGCTACGGGTTTTTTTGTTTTTCGAAATTTCGAACAGGCTCCGAGAAAATCAATTAAAGCATAAATTCTGGGACACCCTGTATATGTACATACATACATATGCAGAGTATTCGAAAAGTCTTGGAGCTATACTAGTAACTAGTGGTTGACCCGTTCTTTGTACGGGACCACCACACACACACACACACAAACACACCCCTCCCACACACACACACACCACAGGTTGAAAGCCAAGTTGAAACTGAGAGAAGGTTGAAGGAATTAAGATTTATAAGGCACGAAAAACTGGGAATGCAGACTTGGCCTTTATTTTCTGATCTCACCACTTTTATAGGCCGACATTATTGGATAGGAACTTGGCCTTTTTTTTTTCACATTTGTGTTTTTGTGGGGGTCCTTTTTTAAGATACGGATTTTTTTTTTTTTTTTTTTTTTTTTCATGGGGGTCGTTGTAAACAAAAAAATACCCCCCTGAGCTAATAATTTGTCTTTTGAAAAT
>NW_007407237.1:8218-10707 GCF_000475195.1 Diaphorina citri
ATTAAACCTTCTCCTTTCAGGAGGGCATTGAAAAATGAAGAAGTCTACGTTCCAAATGCTGTCGGTCATACCTGCCTACTTTGGCTCGATTGGTTCTCTCTTCCGGACTCACAAGCAAAAGATAGCCAACTTTTACATCGTCACAACGGCTGTCTATTATCTACTCACTATCGTCTGCAGTGCTGTAACCTTCATCAACGTAGATCTGGAAGTGTTTTACAATGAACCAGTTCTTAAAGGTTATGGGGACGGAATGTTTAAATGCATTTCCATTTGGAACAACGTAAGTTTCTTTACATAGGATATCTAATACAAACCTAACCAATAATCGCCAATGTAAGCTTCTTGTCAAATTGCTTATAATACCTACCTGTTCGTAAATTTATCCTGTTCGTACTAGACTTTTATTTAAATAGCTGGCAAAGCCAAAATGAGTGCAAAAATTCGCCTCAAAATAGAAAGAAAAAGAAATCTGGCACATTCAACCTGGACTAGTGTGTAAACCATACTGAAGTAATATGTCTACATTGTCTACTTTGCACCTACATATGTCCTTGTAATCTCACTCAATTCCCGAGTTTACTTCATTGAGGCGTTAATAGACGTTGTTTTTGAAAAGGTCCATTTTAAATGACCTTTGTTGGCAGTAAAAATTAGTTGTAACTCTACGTAAATGAGGGTCAAAGATTAATCATAGATAATAAACTAAATAAACAGTTTATTATACGCATGGACACACCTACAACACAGTGCCTACGAAGGTGTTAGGTACATAACACTTCTATTCTATTCTAATAAATTAGCTTGGATGTGAGCTCACTTACTAGAGACTAGTCATCACTGTTCTTCTTGAACTTTCCACAAATGCCTTTGTGGCGCTCACAACAACACTCAACACTAAATAAAATCTTACATAGAAACCCAGGTTCTCGTTTCTCCACAATTTCCATCTCTGAAGTATAAATAGCACTTCCAAATTCTTGGCCAGCACCTGAGAGCTATGTCTAACTGATGAGTTCAAATAAGAACGAAACGCGTCTTAGGCTGTTCTCAGGTCTTGGCTAAACCTTTTACGAGGTAGATGTAGGTGATCCTCATTATGAGGTAGACCTCATCAGGTGTCAGGTAGACCTGACAGACGGACATTTCCAGCCGTACCTATCAAGTCTACCTGATAGCGTGTGTGCTCATAAGGTGTCAGGTCTACCTAATAGTGTGTGTGTTCATCAGGTGTCGAGTCTAGCTGATAGTGAGTGGCTGACCTAATACATTATTGTTGCTTCCAGTTTGTTCAGATATCATTCTATGTTGGCCTCAGCGTCACAAATTACCAACTGACGACCTACCCTCTTGATCACTGGTGGATCAAATATGCCAAAGGTTACAGACGATTCCTGGAGAAGTCATTCCTCAGTGTGGTGTTTCCTATGAGCTTGGTAAGTTCCTACTTGGGGAATTTTATTATAAGTCAGTAGCATCACGTCATGTGACGTCCGAGTGATGATGATCTTTATAAATTGTGTGCTCACAGGCTTTTATGAACCTACAATCATAGCGAAACGGCAAAGATACATAACTTTCACTTCACCCTGATTCTTCGCCTTTTCCCGTATACAAACGGGTTCTGCTTTTTTCGTGAGCCTCTCAACCAGCCCTAACTAGGATGATTGCTGACATCCATGGGCTGGGGCTGACAGGGGTACCAAGACTTAACTCTGGTTACCCTCAAATGATGTTCATCCCTCTGCAATGGACTCCTTACTTAAATAAAATCTACACCTCTTCCAATCTCTTCCAGTTTGTCTGCAACACGTTCTGGTATGTATATCACACCAACAGGGAGTTGATTTACCCCAAGATGATCGAAAAACTAGTTCCTGCTTGGTACAACCATACGATACACACACTACCTGTGCTGATAGTGTTTCTACATTTGATCCTGGTGGAACCTGAGTCCAGTCCACTTTCTATGAAGACCTCCATGATCATACAGACTGTGTTCCATGCGGGCTATCTGTCCTTGTAAGTTGACCATATTTGGATTTAGTGGGAACGGCTGAAAACCTAAATTTTTCAACTATAGGTACTCTTATTATAAGTTGAGTATTAGGTTCTTTCAAGATGTTTCACGGATGTTTCATTTCCAGGATGTTTCATGACCAATACATGAAAGGTGTTTGGTTGTACAAATTCCTAGGCTACTACGCTGAAACTTGGACTAGGGCGTTGCTGGCACCAATATTGCTGAGTTTCGTTATCCCATATATTTACGTCTGGATTGCATACAGGATAAATGACGAGCTTCGACCAACAGGTAAGTTCTATACTCCGTGATGGTTCAACCTTTGAAGGGTTTTTTTCAGGTTTTATTTGAACGTCGCATTGCTGCACAATCAAAAATTAACCTTTTCAAGTAAATTTGATTGCTTCCTAGCTTTCGTTATGTATTACCTGTGACTATAAGTACTTAAATATAGGATACCTCTAGT
>NW_007407238.1:0-685 GCF_000475195.1 Diaphorina citri
CACCTCATTGTTATCCTTACTGATTAAATGTGCATTATAGTTGTCATGAAGTACAAGAGTTTGAGGTACGAAATCCATGTTAATACCCAATGTTGTTTTTGGGAGTGCTGGTGTTGCGGAAAACGCCATTGTTTTTATAGCATCATTGGAACCGATGATTGTTGTTGTTTCTACCATATTTGCTTCAGTTCTATTGTGTGTTGCCTCTGTAATTGATATTGAATAGAATTCCCCATCTAGAGCATTTTCTTTGTCACTTTTTGATTCCAATTCATATTCCTTATTTTGAGTTGTAGATGTTATCTCTTCTTTTAGGGTTGTGTCTTCTCTAACTGTTCCATCTTTGAAGATTGAGGGTTCAGTTGAAATATCTTTAGGCTCATCCGTATTTGGTTCATTCTCACTGTTCTTTTCAGATATTAGTTTATTTCTGTAATGTTCTGTTTTCTCACTTCCTACTCCGTTAATACGTTCACTGTCTACAGAATTAGTTTCTTTATTACTTGTGGTTGATTGACTAGTAGTGGTTTCTCGTTGGGTTATATCTATGTTTTCATTTATTTTGTTCGATTCTTCAGTACCTATTCCATCAATATTTTCACTGTTCGTAGTAGTGGGTTCTTCATTACTTGATGTTGTTGACTGACTAGTAGTTGTTGTTTCCTTCTGACTTGAATTTGAATCT
>NW_007407239.1:0-685 GCF_000475195.1 Diaphorina citri
AAGGATATACTTGACGTAGTAGGTTTGTTAACAGAAGTTTACAAAACACCAGACTAATATTGATTTTTTAATTTTTTGCTACCTCTCTTGTAATTCGGTCATTCTTACTTATACTGTTTTATGAACAGGATCGTGACACTTTAATAAGAAGAATGAGACAATGTGGATCAGATAATACTTAAAGATAATCAAGGGTGTTTTTATTTCATTTTATTTTTCAAGTGGTTTCTATAGAGAGAACTGTAACTGCTAAGATCTTATCGTCCCGAAAAAGAAGGGAGACCGAAGGCAGGATGGGAGAAAACCAACCGTCTGATAATGAACCTTATCTATTTAGGATAAAATCCGCCCCAGGCGGGAATCGAACCCTCGACCTCTAGCACTTACAAGGCAGACACGCTACCCTCCAAGCTAACTCTAGGCTGTTAGATTTTTCCGTGAGTCGGATAAAAGTACCTTAGGGACACAGTTAGCCCATTGGTAAAGCGCTTGCTTACCATGCAGAAGGTCCCGGCTAGCTTTCTCCTATCCTGTCTTCCTTATCCCTTCGCTTTCGGGACGATAAGACTTTGGCAGTTACAGTTCCTTCTATCAAAACTCTTGAAAGAAAAGAAGAACAGGAAGAAGGAAAGGGTTTATGTCTTTCGCCTACATCTCTCGTCAGCACGACTCTGGTTAATTTTAT
>NW_007407240.1:0-685 GCF_000475195.1 Diaphorina citri
AATCCCTTCCTTCAACCTTCAGCATAATGGCTAATCCCAGGGACGAGCTCCAAACTCGCGTGGTCTGTGTCATAACATGCCAAATGGCGCATACCGTAGTATGCCTCTCATCAGATGGGTGCATCACGTAGTCCCACATAAGGTGAGTGAGAAGAGACATAATAATTCCCATTTAGGTGCTCGGTCAACACAAGAACACTAGAAAATGAAATACATATATGCAATGGAAAAACTAATACCTAACACGAGAATTGACGAGAACACTAGAAAATGAAATACATATATGCAATGGAAAAACTAATACTTAACACAAGAACACTAGAAAATGAAATACATATATGCAATGGAAAAACTAATACCTAACACAAGAACACGAGAAAATGAAATACATATATGCAATGGAAAAACTAATACCTAACACAAGAACACTAGAAAATGAAATACATATATGCAATGGAAAAACTAATACCTAACACAAGAACACTAGAAAATGAAATACATATATGCAATGGAAAAACTAATACCTGTCTTTTTTTCCTTCTTTTTCTGTCGATGGTGGGCATTGAAATCGAGACCTTTTGCGTTTCAAGCAAGCGATATTTACCTATTGGCTGACCGTGTCCCTCATGATGCACAGGTTATACGGGATAACTCCGGAGAGCGGGCGGGTGAATCTAGGATTTTT
>NW_007407241.1:0-685 GCF_000475195.1 Diaphorina citri
CTCCTATATGGTGTGCCAATTCTGCAATACATTTTTGCAGAAGAAAACCTTCATGGGAGAAACACCCATAAAAGTGTACAGCATTAACTTTCTCACATGAAAGTTTTCTTTTGCAAAAGTGTATTGTATGAATGCCATCCTGAATTTTTGACACAAACGTTGTTCCTCCACGGTGGACTTTGAATCTGGAGATTGGTGGTTCAAGTCCAAGTCAAGTCATGAAATTTAGTGTAGTGTACTAAGCGGGGAACAACATTTATGACAAGCATTTGGATATTATGATCATTATTATTTTACAAAAGGTTACTTTCTGATGTCTTAGTGTTGACCCAGCTAAATGGGAAGGATTGTGTATCTTCTCCCCTGAATTTTAGACACAAACGTTGTTCCTCCACGGTGGACTTTGAATCTGGAGGTTGGTGATTCAAGTCCAAGTCAAGTCATGAAATTTAGCGTAGTGTACTAAGCGGGGAACAACATTTGTGACAAGCATTTGCATATTATGATCATTATTATTTTACAAAAGGTTACTTTCTGATGTCTTAGTGTTGACCCAGCTAAATGGGAAGGATTGTGTATCTTCTCGCCCATCTGATGAGAGGTATACAGGTATACTACGCGATGGGTACATACCTGATATAGGGCTCTATAATGTTGGGTAGATCATCGGATACATCTCTGTTAG
>NW_007407242.1:0-685 GCF_000475195.1 Diaphorina citri
ATAGGAAACAAAAACAAACTGAATAGTTTTAGTTGAAATAACTTCTGATGTTTATTAAATAGGTTTTAATAGTGTACAGCTGTACACTGTACAATAGTGGCATATGTAAGGAAGTTGTAATTGTAACAGTGGATGTGTCATTATCTCCAACAACTTTATTGTATCAAATATGATAACTTGTTAATAGGCTAATACTCGTATGTACTCCTAACCTGGTGCATCAGAGATAAAACTTTAAATGTGCACCTATTATTGTCCTGTCTCGAGATTTTTACCTCGTTATAAACAGTGGATGTGTCATTTCTCCGAATTGGTGGATGTACCATATTTCCTGACAGCAGCGTTACATTTCGATGATATCTGCCATAGTACTAAAAGGTACATCAGGGGATAAACCTTTGAATGTATAATACCTTGGAAACATGTCCAACCTTTTTCTTCTGTTACTTTCCAGTTCTTATCTTTGCCTTTCATTTAGTCTTTTGCTTTTATCTTTTCTCCTCTTTTACATACCTCGACGTTCCTCTTTTAGTTGTTGGCCTTTTGCATATTTCATTTCATTCAGACAGATGTAAGTAGTAAGAGGAGGCCCTCCCGAGTACAGTTTTTCATGAAAGCAAAGGCTTGTTAAGACTTCTTTTATTCATTAGAGCTTCTCTTTTCTATATTTTCGTGCGGAGCGCAG
>NW_007407243.1:0-685 GCF_000475195.1 Diaphorina citri
TATCTGTTTAGCATAAAATATACGTAGGTATATATATATATATTTTTTTTTTTTTACATATTTTAACGGTTACATCCATTTTATCCGTATATCCGCTCTCTAACCCGCGACCTAGCGCTTACAAAGCAAACGCGCTACCAACCAAGTTAATTAGGCTGGGAGGGTTATTTTTGATCTAGGTACATAATTTGCGTGTTAAACCCACTTCACTAAAAACTAAAAACCTTAGAGACATATTAGGAGTTAGACATACACAAACACAATACCTACTGTGAACAACTGAACACATTTATATAAAGCTTAGCAAAAACTAAGCAAAAAAAATTGTCTACTATACCTATATGGTTTGCCAAGTTTGTTTTAGTAATGGCCTTCACACAACAGCCTAGTGTTCAGGGGTTTCCAACTTCCATTTGTCTACTATACCTATATGGTTTGCCAAGTTTGTTTTAGTAATGGCCTTCACACAACAGCCTAGTGTTCAGGGGTTTCCAACTTCCATGTGTATGCGGGCCACATGCTACATTGGGAGGTACTTCCGGGCTACCCCGGGCCACCCCTCCCCCCCGACTTTTCAGAAATGCATTCCGATCGAATTTTGAGCGCCGCGGGCGAAATTTTTCAAAAAGCATTCGCCTAATTATTTACATTTACGTAGGTCAATTTGTACAAATTACGCGGGCCA
>NW_007407244.1:0-685 GCF_000475195.1 Diaphorina citri
CTCTTAAAATATCTGTTTCATTGTTAAACCCACATTACAAGAACTTCCCTATCTCAAAGGAAGGGATTGGAACAGTTAGGTTAAACAAGAAAGGGACTTAAAGGGCAAAAAAGACAGTTTTTCTTCTAACGTTGAATTGCCCTATTTGTAGAAATTCACGCTTAACTGATTGTGAATGTAACGCTACGAAACACAAGTCTTATGGTCATGTATCATTAAATCATCACTCAAAACAAATACATTGGTGTTCTTATCGTGAACAGAATAGATAATCCTCGTAATTCAGTTGTCAGTTTGTCACCTTAAGGTAGTTTCAAAGCTATCCCTTGAAAATTGGGCGCCCTTTACCTGAGAATACGTGGAGCATTATGTAGACCACCAGCCCATAGACTTAGTAGTCTTAAAAGTCCAATCACGCCAACAGTTACCTCCTCGGAATTAACCTTTTACTTAAGTTTACTTATCAAACCTATTGCAAAACAATGGCAACCCGGGACAAAATCAAGAAAGATCGCGGTGACACATTATTCAAGCAAACCTACGCCAAGAACATTCAGAGAACACTCAGTCCCATCTTGTATCTTCACAAGTTGTATGCCGTGGTACCGTTTCACTTGGATACGTACAGATTTCAAGTGATACCGTTTATAGTGTCCACGGTTCTGATATACGGGATGATTTACTT
>NW_007407245.1:0-685 GCF_000475195.1 Diaphorina citri
CAAAATTCGAAAATTTCAAACGAAGATTTCTCATCTTAGGAAGCCTCAAATGAAATTTTAAGCATTTCTATTGAGATCTACACATGTTATTCTCTTGTTATTAGATCAAATTTTTTTCAAAATACCAAGATAAATAACTATTGCGGGGTGACTTTTCACCAAGCAAATATCAGATTAGTATTAAGTGGTTTTCATAGGTGGTGACATTGCACCATGGTGCAATCTCACCCCAGAAACACGAGGAAATGACATTGTGTCAGATTAAGGCAAATTACTTGATTTTAGTTGAAGATAGCACCATAAAACCTTTTTAAACAGCTTGCAGACTAAATTAAGAAGTTAATCATATATTTACAGTTACCCTATCACACCATGGGACTGCTGCAGCTTTGAAATTTTCCGGAGCTACCTACGTATTCTGCAAATGTAATAGAAAGTCGTGTGATGTTCACACCAGATTTTTTCACAAAGATATCAGCTGTTTTATCATATTTTTAAATATTTTTTTACTTCCTCCAGAAGCATTCAGTCAGCATTCAAAACATTTTACTGAGTTGGTGCAAAGTCACCCGGGTAGGTGCAAAGTCACCTCAGATGACGGTACTCGTACATTCACCGCTTTGGCATCAAAATCGAGTTTAATAATCCCAAAAGTAGCGCTGACTTCGTAGATTTGTGTTGACGA
>NW_007407246.1:0-685 GCF_000475195.1 Diaphorina citri
TAAAACGAGAAAAAGACTTTGGTCAGTAAAAAAAGTATGCAACCTTGAAGGAGCTACTTAAATTTTCTCGAAAAAAATAGCCTGCGGCACTGTCATTTTGTGTTCTATAGAAATGTATTGGGGGGAATAACTATACTCGTCTTTTACACGTATTTAATTACATAAAAAACTGACACATGAAAAGCTACAGGTTACATACTTGCTGAAAAGTTTCGCCTGCGGCCCTGAAGATTACACCTTTGGCAAGTCTGCTTCTCCTACTATTGTAGACCGAAATCTTCAAAAAATTCGCCTGCGGCGCCAAATTTTGTGTTTTTGATAACTAAGTTTTTTTAAAATTAGAGACCAAAATTTTGTAGCTCACAATTTTCAAAAATTTCGCCTGCGGCGCTGCTCATTTCCCCCTTTTTTGTGTTAACCTTCATCCCCCCAGGATATGTGAATGTGTAGACTGTATAATGATCAATGACAAACTTCAGGTTCATGCTTTTTAAAAAAATTCTCCTGCGGAGCTGAAGATTAGGATTTCGATGAGACTGAATTTCTGAAGATTTTAGACCAAAAATGTTCAAAAATTTCGCCTGCGGCGCTGTTATTATGTTGACATTGTTATTATATTCTAAAAAAAAATGCCAGTTCACTTATAGTAAATACCTATTAGGGGCCCAAAGCCAGATCAAAGAGA
>NW_007407247.1:0-685 GCF_000475195.1 Diaphorina citri
CTCTCCCCTCTCTCTCCTCTCTCTCTCTCTCTCTCTCTCTCTCTCTCTCTCTCTCTCTCTCTCTCTCTCTCTTTCTTCAAACTTACGTTCACCCCCCCCATTCTCAGTGCCTTGAGCCATCACATGCGGTTTTTGTTTTTCCTTCTATATACAGGGTGTTTATTAAATGTTTCACCACCTGTGAAAAGCTGGGAACTAATGACTTCTGTGAAATTCTGATGTCGGGAAAGATGTGAAAAGGCCTATCTCTGGCCCATCCGATGCGATGGTCGTATTTACATCTGGCCACGGTCGGCCCTTGTGGCCTGAGGCCCAATTTTTAGTCCGTCCTTCTTTTTTGGCTTTATTCTCACGAATTTTAAATGGTTTTTTAATTTTAAATTAATTAAAAAATGAATTATTAAACACGCAATACAAGTTTTTCAAAGTTTTAAAAACGTCAACCAGTGGCCCAGGAATAGGCTTCTAAGTTTTAAGTCAAAACATGAAGAATTTTATTCGTAACGTTTGGTTCTTTGGTTTTACGCTTTTACGTGATGAACTGGTACCTACTTAGCCAGATAATATTACCAATTACATATAACCTATCAAAGCGGTGTTTTAATATATACTTGATGTTCTCGAGAAACCCACAGTCTTGGCAAAGACTTTATAATCACCCTGTATAATCTACCTATCTACCTTG
>NW_007407248.1:0-685 GCF_000475195.1 Diaphorina citri
GGAAATAAAAAGAAAGGGAAAACCGCGAGTTGAAAATAATAAGGCGAATTTCAAAGAGCAAAGAGAAGAAGAAGAAGAGGAGGAGGAGGAAGAAAATAAATAAGAAAGGCAGAAAAATCTGGGAAGGAATTTGAAAAAGAACTGAGAAGGAATAACAAAGGCTAAAAGAAAAAGAAATGGAGGAAGAAGAAGAAGAAGAAGAAGAAAACAAAGAGATGAAAAATCTGTGAAGAAATTTAATGTAAAGAAGAACAGAGAAAGAATAACAAATGAAAAATGCGTTTCCATTTCTTATGAACCTCTTGAAAATAAAATTTACCTAAGAAAAAAAAAAAAAAAAAAAAAAAAAAAAAAAAAAAAAAAAAAAAAAAAAAAAAAAAAAAAAAAAAAAAAAAAAAAGAAAACAAACAGTAATAATAAGTAGAAAATAACTCTAAAAGGGTTCATCAGATTTTAATGAAATTGGGCAAACATCAAAAACGAAAAGCATTTCTTTTAGGGGCTCATTTTAGGAGGACTTTTTCAGAGTGAGTCCTAAAGTTCACTAAACCACTTTTTTTCTATCAAACAATTTTCTTTCATCAAGATCTCTTTTTCATAAAGCTTCTCCTTTTTCTGTTTCTTTTTCATTAAGTTTGTATTGTTTTTCACTTCCCTTTCATCAAATTCTTTTTCTTCAATTTCT
>NW_007407249.1:0-685 GCF_000475195.1 Diaphorina citri
TGGACACCCCGAACTCAAAACAGAGGGCCGAAAAAACTTCGACCTCGCCGGGAATCAAATTTGGGATCTCCGGAGTGCAAACCTATTGTGATACCCACTCGGCCACGGAGGATGTTTCATGAAGTGTATTGGGACAACCTCTGTATACCCGGGCCTCTGTACTTGGGTGATAAGTTGATAACAGAAAGAAAGGAAAGTACTGTTATCACGTTGCTGTACTTTCTCTTTCTGCTGCCAGTGAGCTATGCAGGGAATGTGTGTGACTAACATGTACTGATAACTAAACAAAGGTATGCTCTTGTGCTGGCAAAACATATGCTGTTACACAACGTATTCTGTGTTCTCTTATGCAGCGTCCATAATGCATAGGTACATATTTACATATACTACATTAATGGTGGAATTCACCAACCTTCTTTCCAGCCTCAAACAACCTTAACTGGCTGTTAGCTTAACAGGAGTTTAATGACTGAATAAATATTGATGAAATCCAACATACTGAAGCCTCCCTCCTAAAGCTAACAAAGGAATGCAATTGAACATGAAGGAAATTGAGGTCTTTGTAAGACCTTTCATTGTGAATTTCAGGGGCTTAGATTGGTGGCCCAAGACGGACCTAAGACAAATTTCTTCCTACTCTTTTGTGGAATGCTTGATTCCCGTACACCATTTCAATGAAATTCCT
>NW_007407250.1:0-685 GCF_000475195.1 Diaphorina citri
GAAGAAATATTGAACTTTAATTACATAATCAGAAATGAATAAATGAAAACACAAAATACAATATTTCATTACGATTGAAATCTCATACATCGTGTATGACAAACATCAATACAACCTTGACAATAACATGAGTAAACTATATCCGGATACTGTACTGATCCACTTACCTTATAATACTATACAGGGTGGTGTGGGAGTCAGAGCAATTATAGCGGGTGAGTCAGAAAAGAGTTCTCCTCTTTGGCCCACAAAAAAGCGAAATGTGGAAGAAGACGAACGGAAGGCAAAAGAAAGAAAGTCAAGAACTAACGGAGAAAGAATTTAAAGAGAAAGTATATGCAGAAGAAGAGGAGATAGAGGATGTTGGAAAAGAAGGAAGAGGAAAAGAATAGGGAAGTATTAGACATACGAAGCCAAAGGAAGTGTGGGAGAAATAGGAAATGATGATGAAGAAGGGAAATGAGAGAATGGGAAGGATGTAGAAAGACGACGAGGAAAATGAGAAGAAGATAATGATTAATATTGAGGAAATGAGACGATATCGGCCGGTAGGAGAATGAAGACAAAGAGGAAGAAGAAAAGGAGGATGTGGAGAACACATTATTAGATCAAAATGTACAAAGGAAGAAAGACAGGAGAGAACATAGGAGAGAGCGAACGAGAAGGAATAGAGAGAACGAGGAGA
>NW_007407251.1:0-685 GCF_000475195.1 Diaphorina citri
GTGTCCACATTCCTAAATCATCTCAAGACTCTCTTTCGGGCTTTCTTCGGGCCATCTTCACGACTTTCAGATTGATCTAAGCCTATCCATCCACTTCTTCATTTACACTTAAAGTTCCCCAGTGTGACCATTCAGTTTTTGCTTCTTTTCTATGAAAATAAAAATATCCTTTCTTTTAACCACCACCACTTGCTCCTCGATTGTTGTCATTACCACACGGTCGTATCCTGTATATGGAACAGAAATGTTTCCCTAAGTTTTTCCTTCATCATATTCCATTCTACCACCTCTGTCATCTCTGCCATGTGGATAAAGAATCGGGAGAGAATACGTTGGGAGGGAATATGGAGAGATGGAAGGAAAAAACCCCAAACGAGAGAAGAGAGATGGAAGACAGGGAAGGTGAAGGAAGGACAATCGAAGAAGTTAAAGAAGAGAAGAGAGGAAGCAAAGAAGGAAGGACGGAAGCTCGAAGGAGGGGACTCAAAGGAGAGAAGAGAGATGGAAAGAAGGAAAGTAGAAAGAAGGAGAATCGGAGGACTCGAAGGAGAGAAGAGAGGATTCAAAGAAGGAAGGAAGGAGGAAACTCAAAGGGGAGAGGAGAGAATGCAGAGAGGGAAGAAAGGAAGGGGCTTGAAAGAGGGGACTCCAAAGAGAGCAAAGAGGAAGGAAAGAAGGGCGAAGG
>NW_007407252.1:0-685 GCF_000475195.1 Diaphorina citri
AACAAGAGAAAATAATACATAAAGAGTAGGAAAATCCCCCCTTGTTTTCCTTTTGCCTCTAAAAACTGGAAAATCATAAAAACGGTGTTCAGTTCTTTTTTTTTTAATAAAATAGAAAATTTATCCCATCGAGTAGGGTAAGGTGGGGCGAAGTGTCCAATGGGGCTCTAGGGACATGTTCGAAGAAGGTAATGGTATTCTAGTCAGGGAATCGGGGGCAGCCCGTGTCTATGAATCCCATTTGGAGTCCGTGAACTACAATTTATTGTGGCGGCTTTTGCGAAGAAAATAACATTGGAAGTGGTGTTACTTTTCTGGTAGGTTCTGACTTTATAAGTGAATATTTGTAGGTACCTATAGGTAACTAATAGTGGTTCAGAGATGAGTCAAAGAACTGTGAAGCTCAGAAAAAAGGCCCGTACGAGGCCCCTATAGGGCAGGATGAGAGCAATATTAAATTTCAAAAAGTCTTTTAGTCAAATTTTATCAGAGGAAATTTTTTATTGAAAGCGTTTATGGTGAAACCAATAGCCAAACACACAGAAATACAGAAAACCAAATTAAGAAAACTGTTGGTAAAAACTTATAACTTAGGGTGTCTAGTCGAACCTTGGCCCCCGTTGTACCTTGGTCCCCTGGACTTTTCTGGTAACTGGCGCCACCTATCGGGTCCGAAAAATATGTA
>NW_007407253.1:0-685 GCF_000475195.1 Diaphorina citri
AGAGAGAGAGAGAGAGAGAGAGAGAGAGAGAGAGAGAGAGAGAATATGTGTGTGAGAGAGAGCACCTTATGTATTGTGGAAGTTGAGATTTCTTTTCGATTGTGATTGGAGTTCTCTTCCACTCAACCTGTGTGAACTTTGCCTTGGTCTCCCGGGAACAAATGAAACATTCTGTTCGGAAAATCGGGAAAAGAAAAACATGGAGGGAAATAAGGAGAGACGAAAGATAATAAATAATACCTTAAAAGATAATGTAATAATAAAATTGAAGGAACGTAGTGCCTTGTAAGCGCTAGGTCGCGGGTTCGATTTCCGCCCGGGCGGATTTTAAAACAGATAAGGTTTGTTCTCGGAACGGCTGGCTTTCTCCTGTCTTCCTTCTCGCTTCAATTTCGGGACGATAAAACCTCAGCAGTAGCAGTTACGGTTCCCTTTATCCAACCTCTTGGAATAAAAAAGTTTAGAAGTAGAGAAGTACCACCATTCATTCATCTATTATTATTTTAATTTCTGTACATATCAAAACGATAGAAAATGTTTTACATGTTACCGTCAAAGTAGAAAATTCCTCATTTCACACAATGTGCAGGCGAAGTATGAAAAGTTTTGGTTATGTATTTACTTGTAGGTAGGTAGGTATATGGGATGAGATAAAAAAAGTGTGATGTTCTTGCATTAGGTAGGA
>NW_007407254.1:0-685 GCF_000475195.1 Diaphorina citri
TCAGTCTGGCAGGCGCGGAGAACAATATGACCCCTCAGATGTGGCGCCTGACAAGAGTCCAATGAGCAACATGCTGGCGAAATTCGCAGAAATATTTGAAATATTAATGAAGCAGAAATATTTGAAATATCAATGAAGCAGAAATATTTGTTGCAAAGATAAAGAAAAAATCGTTACCGACAATTCTATTGGTTCGAAACAAAATACCTAAATGAACAAATGTTGCCGACAATAATTCTGTTGGTTCAAATTGAAAAACTGTAAGTGCTGTTAAAGTGAGCAATATTGTATCAAGATACTACTATAGTTAAATGTCTATTCAAAGTCGGCGGACAATGTTAGTAAATACAAATGTACTATTAGTAAATACATATGTTAGTAAATCCATTTCGACAGTATTTTAGCATTATTAGTTATTACCTATACATCAATCAAATTTAGATCGACGAAATAGTGATATCATCCAAGTATTACCAGCAAAAGCAGCAATCCAATCCAAAAAACAACACCTATTTCTGTCGAAATAAGCAAACAGTTCACTTTAAGGGTCACAACTGTCAAAAGCCCTTTGAAGTCTTCTTCAACGAAATTGACTAATCAATCAAATTCCAAGGAATATGTGGATATAAGTTCAATTGACTTTGTAAGATACCTTCTGGTTTTTTGTTTACAATAAAAACGATTT
>NW_007407256.1:0-685 GCF_000475195.1 Diaphorina citri
TTAATGCCCTAGTCTAGACCCTGGACCTCTGGACCATCAACCTTCACACTAGTGTGTCCATAACAGAGCCTGTATCCTGTATCCTCCTACTTATTTAGACACACTTGGAAATTTTGAGGTCAGAATGTCACCAAAAATTTGTAAAAACCATTGACCATCATAGAAAAAAAATACTCAGCTCAATTTCTTCATTTTCTGTGAGGGTTGTTATGGTCAAGGCTCTGTCAAGGACCCTTCTCTTCTTTAGGATTGTTTGTTTATTTTCTTTTGGTTTTGACTAGTTTAATGTCAATGGTTGGCTCTCTGTTGTGAACACCTACCAACTATGTGACCATAAAACCTAGATGGTTAGTAGACAGTAGACATCCACAACAAAGTCCTGACTCTAGCCTAGCACCAACCCAAGAGAAAATAAACCATGCTTGAATAGAAGTGTCCTCAATGCAGCACTGACCATATCTCTGAACTTTGTATAATATGAAGAACTTGAGCAGATATTTTTTCTGTGTGAGGGTTGATGGTTTTGTATTCATTTTTGAAAATGTTCCAATAATCTCAAAATTTTCGAGTGTATCTATTTAAAATAGCAGGAGATTGCAGGGTCCATATAGTGGACATCCTGGTGAGAGAATCAATGGTCTCAGTGGGGGTTGTTAGTCCAGGCTCTAAGCTAGGGGCAGTGGTC
>NW_007407257.1:0-685 GCF_000475195.1 Diaphorina citri
CCACACACATTTAGCAAAACCTGCCGAAAGTGGTCACCATTATAAGAGGTACGGCCTAGTGTGTTCTACCATGCGCTACGCCACGCCGCACCTTATTTAATTATACTGACCCTGGATGCCGTGTTTACAAATGTAAACATAGCTCCTACCAGTATCTAGCCCTGTTATTAGCCTTAGGTCTAGTGGTTTTTGAGCACTCACCAAGTTCAGTGTCATTGATTCCCATGAAGTTTTCTAGAAGTTGGTTTATGCTGTCGATTCCAACCTGCATGACTGAGTCGGGCTGAAACAAATTATCACACTGGTTCTGTGAAAATCAAGAAATAAAACGTGCGTAATCATTGAATATTCATTGAATACGATGAAAATTTCAAAAGTCATGCAACCACTTTTACACATCTCAACTTTTAAGAGACTTTGCCTGACGTCGGGTGTGTTGGAAGACTAGAAAGACACATCCAACGGAACCGTAGCCTTTCCCAGTAGGACCATTTAGTCTGGGATCTACCATTTCCAAACTTCACAGTTAGGTACTCGCTTTCTCCTGTTTTTATTTAGGTATAGTTATAAATCTTTCTTATGAATCTCAGTTCCTTCATTACAAGAATATTACCCTTCTTTTATCAGAAGATTCATTTGGACCGGACAAAGTCTAGTCAAATCAAAGGCTTCCAAGAACCACATT
>NW_007407258.1:0-685 GCF_000475195.1 Diaphorina citri
TTGAAAAAGCGGAGGTTTTATTATCCCAAACTCGATCAAAGAAGAAGGACAGGATAGGAGAAAGCCAGCCGTTCCGAGAACGAATCTTATCTGCTTAATAAGATAAAGTTTGTTTGTCCTGAGCGAAACTTATCTTTTAGAGATAAAGTTTAGCCAGCCTAGTTAGCTTAGTTGGTAGTGCGTCTGCCTTTTAAGCGCTAGGCCGCAGGTTCGATTCCCGCCCGGGGCGGATTTTATCCTGATGGTATAATGTTCGTTCTCGGAACGGCTGGCTTTCTCCTATCTTGTCTTCCTTCTCTCTTCGATTTCGGGACGATAAGACCATAGCAGTTACAGTTCCCTCTGTCAAACCTCTCTTAAAAAAATTTGGACCGATTGCAATACTTTCTCATTACCTTGTATAGGTTCCCTATACGTAAGGGTAATAGAAAGTAAAAAAAGAGAGATAAAGTTTGTCCCGTGCGGAAATCGAACCCACGACCTGGTGCATCTCCCCAACGAAACTTTTACTGAATTTGAGGACCATGCCAATCTAATCTTGGTTCTCTCTGTTCTGTTTCTCTGCAGAGTTTTTCATTTCCACAACATGAGACTGGATCCCAAGGGAATGACTCCCTCACCAAAGCTTTAATATCCGAGGAGTCACAGAACCAAGTGGGCCGAGGAAGACTAGGGTAAGACATCG
>NW_007407259.1:0-684 GCF_000475195.1 Diaphorina citri
CTCAAGTCCCCTGTGGTAATTCTCAAAAGGATCCTCGACTCTGGTGCCGATCCCAATGTCAAATCCACCCATGGTATCACCGCTCTCATGATAGCCATACTGGGCAGGTACACCGAAGCTGTGACCATCCTGTTAGAGTATCCTATCAACCTTGATGATGTCACTAGGGATAATGTCTCTGCTTTGACCTTGGCAGAGTCAAATAACTGCGAGGTAAGACTGTTTCACGAGAGATGAAACACCTGGAGGCAAATTGTCTGTGCCATAACATGTTCTGGAGGTGTTCTATCATGTTCTATCATTGTTATCTTGATCTAATCAGAGAACTCTCGAATTTTCGGTAGTATTCTAAAATTTTTACTTTTTAGGGAATGATTAAATACTGGTCTGTGGTATTTTTTATTAGTAGGTATTTATTGTTTTGCCTGCGGTATTTTGTACCGGCTAATAATGATCCAATTCACTGACAAGGTGACAATATTAGACTCCTGGATTGGGGGCTAGGGTTCAAGTAGGTAAGTACCTACTTACCATAAGTGAATTTAGATTTGGGTCTACAATCTCATGCTATTTTCAGCTCATCACTTCATTCCAAACCTCAAGGAGAATCGGATATCACAAATTCTCTACTTACAAAATCTTTCTTTTTCCAGGTCATTGCCGAGCAATTGATCGAAAGGAAGC
>NW_007407260.1:0-684 GCF_000475195.1 Diaphorina citri
GGACGGTGTGTGTAAATATGGAAGAGGGGCACAAATTTATTTACTGAACAAAGATTACAAAGCAGTAGGAATAAAAAATATAAAAATGAACTTTAGAAAAAAAAAAAAAAGTAGGTAACAAAATCACTTGATACTTCTATGAACACTGTTACAAAGTAATCACAAGAGCACCTAAAAGTAATCAATCAATTACAAAGATATTGAACACGCGAACAAACGCGTATGAAAAACAATGAAAAACCCAGAGAAAATTGATCCAAAACTTGACCAAAAGATCACAAATTTTGCGAGAAAAAAGGTACTTATACGGGCAAAAATCCAACGAACGAGAGAAAATTGATACAATACTGAACCAAAAAATCAAAAATTTCACGAGCAAAAATTCAAAGAAAAAACAACACTATCGTCTAAAAACTAATCGTAAATATAACCAATCGAATTCAAAGAAAAAAGAACAATCGTCGATCTTATAACCAATCGTAAACGTGATAACTATTCAAATCAGTAGAAAACTAATGTGAGCATTGAAATCACACTGACTAGTGTGAGGTTGTTATCAGCACATGCGGGTCCCCGGAGTTTGTTGATATTGGGATACAAACACCATGCGAGCTACGGAACAGAATGTGTAGAATCAAGCTAGTGTGAGCCTCTGAGAGGTGACGTGTTCAATAGAAAACCTGT
>NW_007407261.1:0-684 GCF_000475195.1 Diaphorina citri
TTAGAAAACCAAACTGAAAAAAATCCCACAGTCTGAGGGATATTGAGGGGCTCCTTCCTCTTTAGTGTGCTGCTCCGCGAATTTACATTACCAGCTACAAATCTCCTAGGTACCTATTTTTTACTTTCTTTTAACTAGGACCCCACGTTATTCCGGAAAAGAACAAAAAAAAAAAATCAGCAACGCTCACGACTGTCTGTGGCGGTGCGGTGGTACAAAAGACTTGCCCGACATCGCTCCGAGATACGGCCGTGCAGGGAATGTTTGCACTTCTTCAGCAATACCTATATTTTTTTTAAACCTGTTACCCATTATTACAGCGATTTCCGACTAGCGGCCCGTGGCCCGGCAAACCATTTTTGTGTGGCCCGCGAGGCTTTTTAGGTGGGCCCCTTATAATTTTTGCTTTTTTACTCTATGGATGAGTGGACTCCGAAAATATGGAGCATTCCAGCCCTCCTCAAGAAAATCCTGGATACGGGCCTGCTCCCCTGTGTATGTGGCCCGCGAAGTACCTGCCAATCTAGCATGTGGCCCTCATACACATGGAAGTTGGAAATTTCTGTATTATTTATTACCTACATCTAATAATGTATAAAGTCAAACTGACATATAAAAGTACATATATAATATTTTATTAATAAGTACAGTCTAATAAATATAAATAACTTGAGTAAAAAAAAA
>NW_007407262.1:0-684 GCF_000475195.1 Diaphorina citri
GAATTAGAAGAATTTATGACAATGCGAAAAAAGGAAAGGTTTGACAATGTTCTACAAGCTACAAGGTTCCCTTGTAGTCCTCATTGACCATATTTAATTAATTGTAAATATTTCAATAGGTTACTTTCAGTGGACCCAGCTTTGTTTTTGGATGGTAAATATCTCGAAAGAAGGAAATTTAACAGCAGAAATTCAACACGGGATAAACTGTGGATAGATGAATTGGAGGAAGCTGAGTGGAGTGCTATGTGACGAGAAAATTAGTGTTAAGAAGAAAGGAAGACTGAATAAAACTGTTGTGAGGCCAGCACTAATGTCTAATGTACAGTGCTGAGACTTGGCCGATTACGACAGCTGAAGATGGAAGTGACAGAGATGAGAATGCTGAGGTGGATGAGTGGTGTAACAATAAGGAACGAGTACATCAGAGGAAGTGGTGCTTATTGGAAAAAAGATACAAGATTCTCATAGCATGAGATGGTTTGGTCACCTAGAAAGAAGTGATGAGGAAGGCGGGAAAGGGGCAGATCAAAGATGAGATGGAAAGATAAAGTAAATGAAGACCTGAGAGAGGAAGGATGGCGCAGAGGAGAAGCCCTAGACAGAGGATTGTGGAAAAGGAACTAAAGACTGAAATGCCAAGACCATAAGTAGGTGTACAATGTATACATACATACATACATA
>NW_007407263.1:0-684 GCF_000475195.1 Diaphorina citri
GCGTCTGCCTTGTAAGCGCTAGGTCGCGGGTTCGATTCCCGCCGGGGGCCGATTTTATCCTAAACAGATAGGGTTTGTTCTCGGAACGGCTGGCTTTCTCCTATCCTGTCCTATTTCGGGACCGTAAGACTTGAGCTCTATCAAACCTGTTAAAATAAAAATAAATAAATAGGTAAGGTTCACATACCTACCTACTACCTACTCGATGGTACCACATTTAGTGGCTGAGTAAAATAGTTCTTTCAGGAGAACTTTTCCACTCAAAAGATAGAAATACGTTTGTAAATATTCCAAATAAAAAGAGTTAAATAATAATAATAATAAAACCTGCTGACAATAATACCTGGGTATTATTGCTCCAAAATTTTCAAAGATAATACAAAAACAGACGAAAATTTGTATGAGTGCCTGAAATCTGCATTGTGTATGCAATGTGCTATGTTTGGGTCCAAAATTTTCAAAGATAATACAAAAACAGACGAAAATTTGTATGAGTGCCTGAAATCTGCATTGTGTATGCAATGTGCTATGTTTGTTGATCCTTATTTCGGGACAGGCAGTGGTTTTTGTCAATGTACTAGGTAGGTATAGTGTAGGTAGGTACACAGATTCTGCGAAAAATGGACAGTAAGCTCCGTTCATCGTTGTGTGAATCTGACTGGGTGACAGATTGGGTAGGTATTT
>NW_007407264.1:0-684 GCF_000475195.1 Diaphorina citri
GAGTCATCAGAGGGTCTCTATCATTTTCGAATGAGTTTATTTTATCAAGCGACTACGTGCTACTAAAGCTCGCGCGACTGCGCTTATGTGGGACGGGCCTAAAGGTCTTTACACTTTAACAGACTGTTCATTAGAGACGTTAAGCTCTGTTGTTCCTTAAGCGCCGATATGGAGTGTTGGGTGTAGATTTGGTGAGTGCCCAAGGTATAGAGGTGTAGATATTGTGACCGGATACTTTCACCAGAGTCATTCAGGTACCATGGTACCACACGGAGATAAACCCAACTTTCAATATGCTTTAGGACGGTAGCTGTTTTTTAGTCCGTCCTTCCTTTATTATTACAATAGTAATAAAAAGGTATAAGGGACGGACTATTGTATTCGCTTCGGTGTCTGTCCCAGCCTCCGAGATGTTTCAAGATGGATTTCATATGGTCCAGTCCCTGCAGCTCAATCTGAGTCTTGTTCATGCAAACCTTGTACAGATTCTTTGCTAATCTGAACGGTTTGATGTCGGAGTCTTTGGCAGGTTCCTCAATAATCGTACGGAGTTGAACTTCCAACTGATCGCTTATGACACTGAAGGACGATTGACCTGGGAAAGAGAATTGTAAATGTAAATGCAGTTTCTTTGTGTTATTATGTCACAACTTTGGTACTCACTGCAGCATTGTAGGATTTTCC
>NW_007407265.1:0-684 GCF_000475195.1 Diaphorina citri
AATTAATTTTTCAATTAATTTTGGGAGGTCTTGAATATTTGAATCTCACTTGTTTTCCTCCTCCACTTACACCTCAACATCTCTTTTAAAATATTAATTACTCTACGTAATCAGTGGCTGAATTAAAAGAATATATTGGGGGCCAATTCCTTACAGGTAGGCACCAAGTAGAATAGAAAACCATGGAAATGTTTGTTATGGTTACATTTGTGATGTTCGGAGGTATTGGGGGCCAATTCCTTACAGGTAGGCACCAAGTAGAATAGAAAACCATGGAAATGTTTGTTATGGTTACATTTGTGATGTTCGGAATACCTATACCTCAAAACTGCCAAGAGAACAGTCACTCATCTTGTTCATTAAAGCTAAATCACTCTTGTTCATTAGAGCTGAATCAGGTAACAGAAGCAAAATCAGTTTTAGTCAGCAAAGTGGCATTAATCTTCTCTGGTTAATTCGGGATTTGACATTTCTAAATATGTTTCCGATTTCAAATAAATCCAACAAATAAATTTACTACGAATATGTATTTCCATTCGCCACTTGGGGTATGTCAATCGACATCGACTGGATAGGTACCCATGTACATATGTAAGTAGATTCACAATTATTATAGTAGGTATCCATTTTGTATGTCATTGAGCGTCCTCAAAAACAGTAAGTTTATCTATCAGTGTCAACATT
>NW_007407266.1:0-684 GCF_000475195.1 Diaphorina citri
TTTATGAGAAAGCGTCACAATTTATTTAAGGTCAAGTTTTAAAACCCTCGATTCTCTCAGGATTGAGTTCAATCCGAGATTGACCTGGCTATTAAGTATAGAAAAATCCTCGTTTCATCTCAATACCGAGTTGGTAACACCATAAAAGTTTTTTTTTGTTTACCTGTAACCCTGTAGTTTTTTGTCTGCCCTATCATTTCTAAAATGATGAATAGGCGGTTTCGGTTCAGCAGTGACGACATGCAACTGCATGCATGTGTAAGATGCACTCTGGACTTGCATTAATGCATTATTTGGAATGTCTACTTGTCTACGATGCATTTTTGGAGTTGGTGAACCCCACCATAAAAGTTTTTTCGTTTACCTGTAACCCTGTAGTTTTTTGTCTACCCTGTCATTTCTAAAATGATGAATAGGCGGTTTCGGTTCAGCAGTGACGATATGCAACTGCATGCATGTGTAAGATGCACTCTGGACTTGCATTAATGCATTATTTGGAATGTCTACTTGTCTACGATGCATTTTTGGATAGGTATATTAGACTAGGGTCTGATAGTTCACAAACTAACTATTGAGTTAGTGAGTGACCTATCTCCTCTTACCTACATAATGTAAATGTAAATGCAGTTTCTTTGTGTTATTATGTCACAACTTTGGTGCTCACTGCAGCATTGTAGGATTTTC
>NW_007407267.1:0-684 GCF_000475195.1 Diaphorina citri
GCCGTGGAAGCCAGCAATGATATTGTAGGAAAATATTGGGACGCGCGTAGGAAAATGACATAATAATCAATTCCTTTGGATTAGTAAACAACAACAACTTTCCCTTATCCTATAAAAATTAAAGTAATGTGATTAGGTGAAGTTTTTGATGGTCAGATTTTGCTGCCAAAACATGTTTTGAGGCCCCTAGTTTCTCTCTCTCTCTCTCTCTCACACACACACACACACACACACACACTCTCAATAGTAATATTTCTTGATCCAAACTGTTGCAAATGTCAACCTCAAAGCTATGTATAAATTTTCCTGTCACTACGGGGACTAGGATACATATCAGCTTCCTTTGTATTACGATTTCCCGAAGCTCTTTTCTCGGACATTTTTTTTATTTTTATTAGTCCAATTTTTTGGGAGAATTTTTTGAATCCAATCAAAATCTGAACAGGAACAAAAATGTATTTATTTCTAGTGAAACTCAGAGCCCTTCCACAATTTCTCGATTGTTTTTTTCCCCCCATGGGTTTAGTTACTTCTTTGTATTGTAATATCTTTGTACAATATTATTTCTAATCTCCTCTCTCCCCTCCTCCTCAGTTCTACACAGTGGTAAAGAACGTCAAGAAAGTTCATCAACTCCAGGAGTCCGGGGAATTCCAGGAATTCAACGACGATGTCGAGTACATC
>NW_007407268.1:0-684 GCF_000475195.1 Diaphorina citri
TGTGTGTGTGTGTGTGTGTGTGTGTGTCTAAACAAAATATCTCGAGAACGGTAAGAGCTAGAGACTTGAAATTTGGTATGTATGCAGCTGTGAAATGTGACAAGGATGCGACTAGAAACTTTTGGTTAAGATCGATGCAACGGTTGGCGGCATTTTACCGCTTTTTGCGGTTTTCGGTGTAATTATTTAACAATATCTCGGGAATGGTATGAGCTAGAGACTTGAAATTTGGTATGGAGTTCACAAATGTGACAAGAATGTAACACAAAACGTTAGTTGAGATAGGTGCTGCGGTTGGCGGTATTTTGACCGCTTTTTGGCGGTTTTAGATCGTTTTTTGGTGGTTTTCAGCTATACCGACTATACGGTTAGAGATATTGTAAAAGTTAGGTAAGGAGAACACCCAAATAAGCATCAATCAGTAGGATAAGGAAAGTCGTGTGATGTCCACACCAGATTTTTCCTTTTTCTGTCTTCTTTCTCTCTCATTCTTATACTGCGTAGCCTTTCTTTCTCCCTCTTTTTCTCTCCTTCCCATTTTTCCTCATCCTGTCCTCTCCCCCCCTTCCCCTTATTTCATCCTTTTCCTTCTGCCCTCTGTGTCCCTTCTCTCCCGCTTTTTTATGTCCCCTCAAAAAGGTAAATAAAGCTTTAGTATTAAAGTTAAGTAACTTTTATTTTCTT
>NW_007407269.1:0-684 GCF_000475195.1 Diaphorina citri
TTATTTTTTATTGTAGAGGTGGAAAATCTTACTTTCTTCGTTAAGATAATCTCGTGGTGAATGAGATTAGGTTGGATTATTACCAACTAAAAACCACCTCGCATTTGGGAATCAGCCTGGATCTGCGTGACCTTTGCTACAGTACTGATTCCCTCCTGTCTTATTCTCTCTCTCTACTCATGCTTCTTTTCGTTGTTTCTATTTCTTCAGGTTTCTTGAATAATAGTAATGTGAAATTAAATTGTCACTTTTGTTCTGAGAATAAAGAATCAATTATCAGATTTTTGTAATCAACTTTACGGGGAGTAAAATACTCAGTGAGAACTACCTACATAATATTTGTATGTAATGTCGTAGGTTGGTTGAGCTCCTAGTATTCTAATGTAAAGATATTAGAAGCAGATGACCATTCATTATCTAATATGACCTTTACCTGTATTAGACATGATCTAATTCTCTACCCTTTTTTCCTAATTTTAAGTTTATCTAACTAGTTGTATGTTTTGTCTACTAAAAGTGACAGCCTTTTTCTTTAGTTTGATTTATTCAAATTTATTTCATTGTCATCTAATTATAAAAATAAACAAAAAAGTGAAACCATTACTAGTATCTTTTCTATTTAATTTCCAATGTAGACTGTAGATCTGGGCTTGGGATATGTAGTGTGTAATAGGACCAATGGGT
>NW_007407270.1:0-684 GCF_000475195.1 Diaphorina citri
TTATTTCTCCTGTATGTTTTCTTCCTATTCCTCCTGTCTCCATTTGTCCTTCTATTCCAGTCCCTTCAATTATGACATCACTTGAATCTGTTAAGACATTGATTTCATGTACTAATGATTACTTGATTGTTATTTACTTCAAGTTATAGCATGGCATACAGGGATCAAGTACGTGCCCGCTCAAGATCCAGAAGCCCCATTGAGAAGAACAGCAGGAGAGATGGATACAGTAGAGGAAATGAGTTCAGTAATAACTTGATAGATTTTGATAAACACTCTTACAAGACTCAGGTACCATGTAGTATTATTGTATTGAGAGGATTAGCACAACACCTTACAGAACAGGATATTAAAACAGCAACATTGAGTGCTGGGGTAGCTAGTAAAGATGTTAGACTAATGAGGAAAAAGGACAAAGGTTCATCTAAGGGAGTGGCTTTTGTAGAATTCTACTCAGTAGAAGATGCTCAAAGGCTTCTTATCACTCAAAATGGTGAACTTATGGTTAGAGGTCAATACAGAGCTATCATGCAATATTTTGAAAGCTCTGACTGGTATTGTAAGTGTGGTGTACGTAATTACAAGAAGCGAGAGTCTTGTTTGAAATGTGGGAACACTGATATCTGTCCTCGTCCAACCAATATTGTCATAATTACTTGTCTGCCTTATGATGTAACAGAAGCT
>NW_007407271.1:0-684 GCF_000475195.1 Diaphorina citri
CGCCTGTAATTATTTTGAGTATGCAATGCACAAAGAAAGCTAAATTCACCTAAGATCTAGGGAGGTTCATTTCCAAAAAACTAAAAAATAGGTATTTATTCGTTGTCCATCAAATAAAAGCGGATTTTGGAATATAGGTCATACACCTACCTGTATTGGTTCATCAGTGACCATTCTATGTTGAATAAACTCATCAATTTCCCTCTGCATGAGATTACCTACACCTACCTGTATTGGTTCATCAGTGACCATTCTATGTTGAATGAACTCATCAATTTCCCTCTGCATGAGGTCCTCCATTTTGTTCCCCTTGTTGAATTCTCGTAGATATCGCACGGTGATTTTCCTCGACTCAAACCATTGCTGACCTTCACTGAAGAAAATACCTGGAGAAACGAAGGAATCCATAGTAGGTAATAAATAATTTACGAGCAAGTAGGTATGAAGCTAAATAATGGAGGAGTTGCAAATGGGTTAAAATTATTAATAAATGGTCAATTCCTACGTAAATATATCGCACGGTGATTTTCCTCGACTCAAACCATTGCTGGCCTTCACTGAAGAAAATACCTTGGGGAAACGAAGGGATTCATATAGTAGGTGATAAATTTACGAGCAAGTAGGTATGAAGCTAAATAATGGAGGAGTTGCAAATGGGTTAAAATTATTAATAAATGGTCAATT
>NW_007407272.1:0-684 GCF_000475195.1 Diaphorina citri
GGTCCCTAGAGCCTAAATCCAAAGTTTCAGCCATTGGTCCGTGTGTCTGTCCGTCTGTAAACAAAATATCTCGAGAACGGTATGAGCTAGAGATTTGAAATTTTGTATGTAGATGTCAAATGTGACAAGGATGCGACACGAAACTTTTGGTTTAGATCGGTGCAACGGTTGGCGGTATTTTGATCGCTTTTTGGCGGTTTTTGACCGTTTTTTGGCGGTTTTCAGCTATACCGACTAAACGGTTAGAGATATCTACTGAAAACTTTGGCTATAAGAACAAGAACACCCAAAATAAGCATCATTCAATAGGATGAGGAAAGTCGTGTGATGCTCACACCGTATTTTTTTGTCTTTCTTTCTAGTTTTAATTCCTTTTTGTTGTCATCTATTTTCATCTTTGTTTTGTTTTTAAGGCTAATAAGATTTATTCCTTCTTCTTTGTTCTTCTCATTATTCACATTTTCTTTCTTCATCTTTTCGTCGCCATCTTAAAATCCATTGTTGCTCTCCTTTTGATCCTTCTTCTTCTTCTCCTCCTTCTTCTTCTTCTTCTTCTTCTCCTTCTTGTTCTCGTTTTTCCAAGTCTCAACTTACATTGTCTTCTTTTTCTTCTTCTCCCCCTCATACATTGTTCATTCTCCTCTCTCTCTCTCTCTCTCTCTCTCTCTCTCTCTCTCTCTCTCT
>NW_007407273.1:0-684 GCF_000475195.1 Diaphorina citri
ACCAGAGACGTTTCAAATTTACAACCCTAATGATGACGTCACAAAAATTTATGCCTGAATATAAATTTATAGGCGAGACAATGAAAACGGACATGTCAAGGATCACTCTTCAGTGAACTATGTATATCGGATCCTAAAACATCTAACGTAACTCACCCTTCAACTCCCTAATCCCTATTATGGGTAAAAGGAGTTAGGATCTAACTCAGGAGTATAGTTCACTGAAAAGAGTAGTTCTTTTTTCACAACTCACTCACTCTTTACACATCTCTACTGATTACCATCTGGACATTGAACAGATTTGAGATCGCAATCGCTAAGTACTCTTGCAGTTTTTGGTTTCAATGTCGTTCAGTTGTCAGAGGTATTAGTTACACATCTTGAAACCGGATGTTGGAGATAAGAAACATCTGCGGATGATGGTTGGTAAGTTATGGTATGAATTTCATCATGGAGATAATTCTACGATTTCGAAACCGTTAAATGTTTGACGATTCGACAAACCGTGATGGTAAGAAGGATGCAAGTGTACCATATTTTGTGTTAAGGTACAAACTATACATAATTATGATGTTACTACAAAATTTTGCCAAATTTCGCAATATATAGACAAAATTCGCAAAACTAGAAGCAGTCAAGTCATAACTAGAAGCAGTCAAGTCATAAAATTTAGAGAGGGGTAGG
>NW_007407274.1:0-684 GCF_000475195.1 Diaphorina citri
TCATGAAAAGTCAACAAAACTAATGTTAAATTTATTATTTCATTACAGTTTCAGTATTTTCCACATAATGAAAAAAAAACTCTATAAATTTGTAAATTTACTGATTGATAGGACCTCACAAAGCTCAAAGCTCTGCATATCAAACTCTTATTACCTTTAGAAGCAAAGACAGAGGAGTAGAGAACGAGCAGCTATGTATGTGATGTTATCGAATGCAAAACTCCTATGTAACTTCAGTGCGAATGACGTCTTAAATGTAGAGTTTTAAATCGGGCACCAAAAGCTCAAAGCTCTGCATCAAACTCTTATTACCTTTAGAAGCAAAGACAGAGGAGTAGAGAACGAGCAGCTATGTATGTGATGTTTTCCGTTCTATCCGAGTTCATTTCTCTAATCTAGACGAAGGAACATTAAATTATTTCTATTTATTTTTTCTGGACCATTTGTTTTAAGAAGGTATTAAAAATATCTCAGTTCTCACAGTCTCAGAAATTGCTTTTTCCTTTTTCGAGTGAAAAATACGTTTATTTCTTTCTTCTTTTTTTCCCCTCCTTCGCTTTCTTGCACCAGAAAATGAAAAATTTCTGTGTCGATGTTCATCGGTTGAAATTCTTCATCTTAAAGTCAATGAAATGGGAAACGGTTGTCATTTTATTGTAGTCACTTTCAATGATTAAACAATAG
>NW_007407275.1:0-684 GCF_000475195.1 Diaphorina citri
ACGGCTGAGGTAAATACTTCCACCTAATTGCCACCGTCAATAAGAATATTTTGATTGTATACTGGGACGTAAGATGGATTATACAGTAGGTATAGGCTTTCACAGGAGACTGTAGACCCAGAGGATCTGTCATTCTATACGCTCTACACATTTGTAAATCAAATACAATTAGCCCATCTACACACGGAGCGACTGAAAAGAAACTGAACCAGTTACTAACCGATTGGTAACTGGAGATTCCAAACTAGTTACTAACTAATCAGATCGGTATACTATACCTAGTTTACCTACCTAGGTCAGTTCAGTATAGCACCAAAGTTAGATCGGTATATCACCAAAGTCAGATTGGTAATCTGGTAAGTTATTACCAATGATAAGGCTCCAAGTGAATATTAGACACGTGGTAAGGTCTACGCCACATGGGAGTGAGCTGAGGCCTTGCTATCAACCTCTGTGGTTCACCAGACATACCTTGGGACAGCTTATTAGAATGCCAGATCTAATGAAAAGGTAATCACAACCTAATTAGCATATAGGGAGCTCTACTATGATGTATATGATTCGTATAATTAGGTTTTGGAACTCGGGAAAGGACATACACTCATTACGGGTATACCTAATACAAAACCTACTGGTCGTTATACCTGGGGTCAAAATGGTTAGATGACCATTACTCCGGTGTTG
>NW_007407276.1:0-684 GCF_000475195.1 Diaphorina citri
GACCACAATAATAGTAGTAGCCTACTGCTGGAGTAAAGGGACTTTTCAGTCCTATGCGAGGAGTATAAATAAGCACTACCTATTATTATTATTCCCCCCCCCAGCGCAGGTTGGATTCATCTTTGGGGTGGTGGGGCGAGCTTTCAATTGACTGCTTTTATTCACCTCATCATAAAGTACCTGCGTACCTGTTTTTGTGCTTTTGAAAATTTCGTGAAAGTGGACTAATACGTGCCCAGAATGTATTCAGGCTTCCCCATCCGTCCCTACTTTCCCCTAATATTAACAGAGGCTTCCCCATCTATAACCCCTCGTTCCTCTACATCAGTAAGGCGCCCTCTTTATCGAGTCAAATTTTAGCCTTAGGGAAAGTGTGGGGACTTGAAGAGGATGTAACCTCAAATTTGACTCCCCATTGTGAGCCCCCTTTTAGACTTTCTTACTCCTCTCTCTCTCTCCTTTTTTCTATTTCTCTCTCTCTCTCTCGTTCGTTTTCTTCTTCTTCTTTCTCTTCCTCTTTATCTATATCTCTATCTCCATCCCTCCTACTATTTCTCCTCCTTCTGCTCTAATCTCTCTCAATACTGATTTAACAGAGCAATTGCAAGAGAGAGAGAGAAAGGGAGAGCGAGAGAGAGAGAGAGAGAGAGAGAGAGAGAGAGAGAGAGAGACACAGACAGAGCG
>NW_007407277.1:0-684 GCF_000475195.1 Diaphorina citri
GATAGAGAGAGCAAGAAATTTGATATGAACAAAAGAGATCTCTTTGTGGATTTCATGTGTTTTGTCATTCAAATTTTAGAAAGAGACTTCTCAAGGTACCTACCTGTTTCCCAAGATCTGTCCTTTCGTGAGATACTCTCCGGATCCAATATGAGTATAGAAGATATGTTCACCAAACTTATTTCTATGTTCAACACCAATCAGCTTGACGAATTCTCCAAGCATTTCATACTGCCCTATTAAGGACGTAGGAATTAGCGTATGCATCACTACCAAGGAAAATATTGTCACTTGTAATATTAGAATCATGTATATCTCGATGAAATAGAATATAACAAAATACTCCATGTCACTTGGGTCGATGAAACATGGAGTCCATATGATGAATGGTCGATGAAATAGAATATAACAAAATAATCCATGTCACTTGGGTCGATGAAACATGGAGTCCATATGATGAATGGTAAAATCCTGTGTGGATGTTTTCTGTGATAGAGGGAACTCATTAACCATAGTGTCCTCTCTGATGCTGGCAGCAAAGTTTCCATGATGAAACCCATTGTGATAAGAGTGGTAAACAGAAAGGCTGTTGACAGAAATTTGAACTCTTGCCTTTTGTATTTCTTGTATTTTTTTCTATTGGAAACTTTGTATATTCTTCCCTGAAGGTCAAACAACTCACTG
>NW_007407278.1:0-684 GCF_000475195.1 Diaphorina citri
TGTTGAGGAGACACTTCAATATGTTGATTTTAAGTTTAGATAAAAGTGTTTTGTCTTTTGTGCTCCAAGTTCCCATTGGGCTATTAGGTGTTGTTTTAAACTCTGATTCTGTGAATTCAGAGCATAGAACATTCATCACCTTTGGTATCTTATTGTAATTTTGTTCTTATTTCAAGGTACTTGAGAATAAACCAACTTTGACGGCAAAAGATCGAGGCTGTGATTTAGTCTGATCTACTGAAATGGCCATTAGCTATTCTTTCTGTCTCAAAATAAAGAAACTAATATTAACTGTCTAATATGTTTGGCAAAATTTCGACAATTTGCATAGGAATTTCGAGTAGACTACTAGAAGACTAGAACTAATCTTGAATAAGCTTACGAGAATAATCACAGAATCTACAATTTAATTGAACAGTAAACTATCAAAGTACTGAACTTATTGAAAATGTTATTCCATGCCATTGGCTGAAGATAGTCTTATCTGCTATGTCATCGGAATACTAAATAGATCTTTGCCAGAGTCCTTGATATTCTTGCACCGCTGATCCTTGACTCACAGATGGGAGATGTCTGGGTCTGGAAGAGTGGATAATGTCTCCCAGGACAATACCGAGATCAGGACAGATAGCCTCAATGGTGGCAAATCCTTCACCTTCTCATGTTCTTTGTGTTTTGATGGAA
>NW_007407279.1:0-684 GCF_000475195.1 Diaphorina citri
TTTTTTTTTTTTTTTTTTTTTTTTTTTCTCGATTCCAAAAGAATAAATTCAAAGCTTGTAAAAAGATCAGTTTATTACGATTATGACTGGAGATGGCATATTATTTTCATGAGATAATATTCACTTTACCAGTACCCATAGGTATGGGTAAGCATGGGCAGCTATTTGTTATCTAATTACTTCACCATCAAAATATTTAGGAAATTATTAAATTCCAAATAAATTGTTTGTTGAAAAAAAAAAGAATAATAATAATAATAAAAAAATAAAAATAAAAAATCCTACAGACTAAAATTGCCATTTAATTATACGTAGTTCCATAATTTTTGGTATGTATAGTTAGGTTTAGATATGAAAATGTATATTCCATAGTTAGCTATGGTGCTATGAACATTCGAATTCCATAGTTACAATCAATTTAACTGGTGACTACAATATTCTTTGTCAAGTTCTTAAGATAGCTTGTGATATGAATCATCAGGATCAGATAACCTGCCTTGGAGGCGTAGTGGTCAAGTAGATATGTATTTTCCTTTGGGGAAACTGACCACTGGAATATTGACCATTCACTTTCCATTGGAGTAGTGGTCAAGTAGATATTATGTATTTTCCTTTGGGGAAACTGACCACTGGAAAATAAATTGACCATTCACTTTCCATTGGAACAGTGGATAATTTTCCAGT
>NW_007407280.1:0-684 GCF_000475195.1 Diaphorina citri
CTCCTCACATTAACCTCACCTAACCTCAGTGGGGCCAGGAAAAGCCGGCAGGACTGGATTGCCCAAATGGTAATGAATTTTTAATTAATACAAGTCAATCAAACAGTAGGTATGTCCAATTTCAAATCACGACTTGGTCAGTCAATTTATTTTTCCCAAGTTACATGGTAATACAAAGTTCCTGAATATTGTCTTTTGACAACTTATTCCTTTCAAAAGGTCTCAAGCTAAATGGAACAAACTGTACTTTACTGAAAACTCATTCCTTTCAAAAGGTCTCAAGCTAAATGAAACACACTGTACCAACAACTGAGGTTTAACCCTATGGTGACCGATTTAAACTGTATTTACATCAGACACCAAAGGGGTTAACTATTATGGATGCATAATTATGTTTAAGTCATAGGTAGGAGGTAGAGCTACTCACTGAAACTACCGAGTGATTACAATAGAACTGATTTGACTAGATCTAGATATTTGGAATAACAAAATCTACATGTTGATTAGGAATAGAATAGGTTTAAGTGATGGAATATAGGTACCTTGTTTATCCTGCACGAATTGGACTAAAAAGATCCTATAGCCCAGCAGTTCAAACAGGGTATGTAGGTATGTATTTTATGAGTTCAAGAATATTTTTTTTTTTTTTTTTCAACAAAATACTCAAGTATATTTATTTACAAT
>NW_007407281.1:0-2688 GCF_000475195.1 Diaphorina citri
GGTCAGGTTTTGCTGAGTATAGGTACCAGCGTACCAGTCTACCGTACCGGTGCAAAATGTTCCGTTACTTTTTTTGAAATTCGGATAGCCCCAGGCTATTACCGAACCGAAGTTACTGATGTGTTACATGTGTATTATGTATGTTACAGATGTTACAGTAAAATTATGTAGTAGAATAAAGTTGATAAGTACTATTTGAATTTACTGAGGTATGTTATGTTACAATGAAATTATGGAGTAAATGTTGTAAGGTTGAAGAGTGTTATTTGAGAATCGCCTGAAGATGATAAAATATTCTAAATATGCCGAGGTATGAATTACGGCAATTACCTAGGGAATTCAGGATGGTATAAGACCTTTTTTCAAGAGGTTTGACAGGGGGGACTGTAACTGCCAAGGTCTTATAGTCCCGAAATCGAAGACAGAAAAAGACAGGATAGGAGAAAGCCAGCCGTTCCGAAAACGAACCCTATCCGTTAAGGATAAAATCCGCCCCGGTAGGGAATCGAACCCGCGGTATAGCGCTTACAAGGCAGACGCACTACCAACCAAGCTAACTAGGCTGGCTGATTAAAGGAAAGGAGGAGTTGAAAATTTAAAGTTAAAGTTATTAGCCCATTGCGTACTCACCGGCATTAGTCAGGTACTGCGTGATGGAGTCCGACTTTTCCCGACTCTCAAACGAGGTCAGTTGTAGCCCAATACTGCGACAATACTGATAGGCCATGAACCAGTTGAGTTCGGGTGTGTACGGATTCATTCGGCTGATGAAATATTGGATCCCGTCCAGTTGAATTGTGGTGATGCGTTGACCTGGGGACAAAAGGGTTAAATGTAATAATTTGAAGAAAGTATTACAATACTGATAGGCCATGAACCAGTTGAGTTCGGGTGTGTACGGATTCATTCGGCTGATGAAATATTGGATCCCGTCCAGTTGAATTGTGGTGATGCGTTGACCTGGGGACAAAAGGGTTAAATGTAATAATTTGAAGAAAGTATTACAATACTGATGGGCCATGTAACCAGTTGAGTTCGGGTACGAGATACCGCAATACCAACCGAAGCCCCACTCACACCGCAAACCAGCCCATAAAGATTGGTTAAGCTTCTACACAATCTAATACCCTGACCCTGACACCCCACTCCCTCCAGTGCTTATTCTGTAAATGTAAATGCCAAGCTTTCTTTGTGTTATATGTCCACAACTTTGGTGCTCACCTGCAGCATTGAGCCTCGGCCCTCTGTCTTTCCCAACTGAACACGTCCACCCCTAACTACGTCGCTACACAGGCGCACCCTTCTCTCTTCCGCCGCCCACTCGCCGCGGCGCGCCCGCGCGCCGGCGCCTCGCTCACGTCGGCGCATTACCATGTTCGATCCACGCTAGCCATCGTTTTCACGCGAGCGCTGCAGTGGCGCCCGGTCCCGCAGCAGCCAGTCACGTGGAATCAATCATTTGCATGATTACAAATTTCTTGACCCCGCCGGAATCGAACCCGGGTCTCCCGCGTGCAAGGCGAGTGCAGTGACCACTACGCCATGGGAAGCTGACTAATAGTGCTTATTTATACTGCCTCGCATAGGACGAAAAGTCCCTTTACTCACAGCAGTAAGGCCCCCTTACCTACTATTATTGGTGTCAAAATTCCTCAAATTATATTGAGGATAAATTTCCATACTCGGCCTGGGATTGAACCCACGCCTCTCCTGCTTTACCAGGCGAGCAAGACCACACAACACCGAGGCAGGGTACTATACCACCAGGTCGACTAACAGGCAATTGTTCGTTTCTAGTTGCTGCTTATGGTTGTGAAGCTACATAATTTCAATCTGGGAAGAGACGGAGTAGTTTCCCCAATTGGTTTAGGTAATAATAGATACAGCAAAACGAAATATATTTGGATTATTGTAATAATTTTCTCTTTTATCCAATCCAAATCTTAATAGTTCTTTTTTTCGATTCTTCTATTTCGATCCTTTTATTTAAGGTTCTATTCGTTACTACCAGACACGATCAAGCATATGAATCTACGCCAACCACCGACGACCGGGCTTGAAACACTTTGCGGTTCTTATTTTCTAAACCTAGTGCTAGCTCCTAACCACCCGCTAAACACAAGCGCCTAAAACGCTTGAGTCACTAGCTTTTGCCTGCCTCCGTTAATACAATGCCGCCTAAGCCCAGGGCTTAGCTGTAAAACCTATAATCCGTTCGGCATTTATTGGAAGGAGGGAGGTGGCAACCTACATCCATTATGAATACATCTTGAGGAATGGCTTTATAAGTTTTGATAAGGAAATCCATGGATGAGTATTTATGTAACTAGAAAAAAAGACAAAAAAAAGACTAAAAACCAAGGAGTTTTATTCGAACGCCAAGCAACTTTGACCCAGATGCGCAGGTTCTTGACGACCAAGGGCCAAACCGGTGGGGACAAGATTAGAGCATATACAAATAAGTACAAGATAAGAAAGTTAAGAAGTAATGTTACCGTTACCGTATTACAAGGCATTAATACGACTCGAGAAACATTGTTACGTCAGACGAAACAATAATCAGCCTATATAGTAAGTAGTACTAATGGTAATAAATTCGGTCGGTTCCATAAATCCTTCTGAAGAATGGCCGGTCGGGAGTGATATACTTCCATAGTCCATCTGACTGTCCCCTGGAAGAAGTCGGCA
>NW_007407281.1:10419-10651 GCF_000475195.1 Diaphorina citri
GGCCATGAACCAGTTGAGTTCGGGTGTGTACGGATTCATTCGGCTGATGAAATATTGGATCCCGTCCAGTTGAATTGTGGTGATGCGTTGACCTGGGGACAAAAGGGTTAAATGTAATAATTTGAAGAAAGTATTACAATACTGATGGGCCATTAACCAGTTGAGTTCGGGTGTGTACGGATTCATTCGGCTGATGAAATATTGGATCCCGTCCAGTTGAATTGTGGTGATG
>NW_007407282.1:0-684 GCF_000475195.1 Diaphorina citri
AGCAATAGAGATGGCTCTGTTAGTAGCAAGGTGCTGGGTCACATGTGATGACGAGTAAAGCAAAAGTGCTTTCAGTGTACAATAAACAGCTGATGTGAAATAACAATAACAAAATCGACAGAGATGACAATATTTTTAAAACTAAATAGAAAAGCCAAACGCTGTTAGCCTGTCAACACCTAAATAGAATGTATTTAAGGCAAGGATTTAAACGTACCAAATGAGAAAAGGTATATACCAAAGCAGTGTTGAAATAAATGTGAAATAACAATAACAAAATCGACAGAGATGACAATGTTTTTAAAACTAAATAGAAAAGCCAAACGCTGTGCTGTTAGTCTGTCAACACCTAAATAGAATGTATTTAAGGCAAGGATTTAAACGTACCAAATGAGAAAAGGTATATACCAAAGCAGTGTTGAAATAATGCAACAAAGAGTGTTGCCATCCACAAATTAATTGAATTTGAATTAGGTACTATTAGGTAGTTAAAATCCAAGTATTAGGTATTGATTAATCCAAAAGTTGACAGCATAACACAAAGAATTTTATCGTAAACATAACTATCTTGAAAATCTCTCATCAATACAGTGTCTCCTGCCATCTAAGACTGTACAAAGGTAGAAGACAATCTTCATGTTCAAATGTCTAATGTCCAGTGCACTGATAGTTGTAAGCATACTA
>NW_007407283.1:0-684 GCF_000475195.1 Diaphorina citri
AATAGGTAACCTACCTACTTGAATATAAAAAAAATCTCAAAGTTTCAAATTCTCGTTTTGTTATTCCATAAAACCCATTGGTAAAAATAATATACCGAGGGGTTGAGTAAGGTAGGGGGGGGGGCGTGAAAAAATGAGAATATGCCCAAAGGGGGCGCCATGCAAAAAAGTTTGAGAACCACTGCTATATTATGTACTATAGTACGTAGGTGTACCGAACTTTGAGCATAGTTTACTATAGTCATGTTATTTTTCAAAGTCACTGATAACAACGCATCTATGTATTTTCTTAGAGGGAAACTGGAAACATTGTTCTTCAAGATAAAAGTTTTGCCCATCTATACTTACTTGATCTCAACGAATAGAGAGTTTTAGTACAAACTTAGAAGTTCTAAAAAATGGTAGGTAGAACTCCCCAACGAATAGAGAGTTTTAGTACAAACTAGGTAGAAGTTCTAAAAAATGGTAGGTAGAACTCGGAAAAAAAGGTACCCGGTCTGAAATTATTGGTGGATAATGTGTTGAACATGTCTGCGAAATTGCATCAAAACTGGACATACCGTCCAATGATTTTTCTCATCGCAGCGGTCGTGAGTTTTATACAATTTTTTACTTCCCTTATCCTATAGGAAGGAAAGTAATGTAATCGGGTCAAATTTTCGATGGTCAGTTTTTAGTGTCAAA
>NW_007407284.1:0-684 GCF_000475195.1 Diaphorina citri
AGTGGGCTATTGCCACATCAGTTGAACCCTAATCTGTGCACACACATTCTTTTAGCGTTTGCTCAGGTGTCTAAGAACCATACTGTGGCCCATTTGGAACCTGATCATCTAAAGGTGAGTTTTTAGGCAAATTAAAGAAAAACTCTGTAGCCATAGGCATGCTTTTTTTATGCAGAAACCTGACTGTGATTTCAATTCCATTGGGGATAAACTTGAGTCCCTGCTAAGGTCTTTAGTGATGGGGTTTACCCTTTAGCAGCAAGCTATATCTGCCTCCTCATCACTCAACCAGTCCGAGTCAGACTGGGGAAATTCAGCAGATTATCCTGATAGTCACCCAAACCAAATACTGGATATAGCAATCTCCCACTGCATTGCCAACCTTTGGTGATCTCTCTGACTAAAACTTTTTCATTGAACAAGCTATCTCTGTACCACTGTTTCTATAATTTATGTTCCCATCTTCTTTAGGATAGAAATGATAGAATGCTAGTGAATCCTAGAATGTTGATGTATTAGAAACTTGCGAATCAGAAAATGTCATTTGGCCGCCCAAAGGTGTAGAAAATGAGATAAAGATTTATTTGAAAATGAGATATAGGTTTATTTATTTATTTATGGTATACGTATTTTAAATTTAGTTAATCAAAACAAGTTAATACTTACAGATGTATCTACAGTTTT
>NW_007407285.1:0-684 GCF_000475195.1 Diaphorina citri
TTTTCCAAAGAGCAAAACAGCCTGGCCCTTCTCTGTCCCGCGCAGGCGTTCCCTGTCCCATTCTTCAGGTAATTTAACCTCCAAATATGTAAGCTCGAAACTTCAAATGTTTAGCCCTCAACCTCCAAACATGTATAACTCTTGAGGAAATATTTCATCCTCAGTCACAGGTAACTGAATTCCGCCTTTACTGCGATTTGAGCACATTCCAACTGAAGCTCAAACTCCAAAACCCACAGTTTCCCCCAAAACCCCAGGAAGCTCTTCGCTCAAATCATCCTGAAATCTGTCTTCTTCCCCCTTTCTAGAACCGGTTGGCGCTATGAAGCCCAAATTTTCCGTCAAGGATTCTCTTATCAAAGAAAGCATCGGCCAAGGCAAAGGCTTAGCTCTACTCTGTCCAGCACAGGCGTTCCCCGTTCCCTTCTTTCGGTAATTTCAACTGACCACTGACCATTAGCGTAGTGTTCCTCACGATAAATAAGAAGTACTCTTGAAGAACCTTTGAAATTTTCAACGAGTCTTGAAAAATGGTTGGTGAAACCTTCGAAAAATAATAAATTCCCAACATCTACAAAGAATATCTTAAAAATTCTCTCCCTTCTTCGTTTCTTTCAATTTTTCCCTCTCAGAACCCGTGGGCGCTATGAAGCCGAAAATTTCAGAAGAAAGTTCGCTCATCAA
>NW_007407286.1:0-684 GCF_000475195.1 Diaphorina citri
TTTTGGTGACCTCTGGAAATTTGATACAGATATTGAGATATTCAAGTGTCAAAAGAAAAAAATCTTGATGACTGTGAGCTGTGAGGCAAAAAGCATTTCCAACATGGGCAACAGACTTGTAGTAGTTGGCTCTAAAGAACCTAGGTATGATTTTAGAGAGAAAATGGGCATCACAAGTGCAAATACCTACTTGGTGTTGTATGTAATTCATGTGATATATGTACATATGCAATACCTTTACACATAATTATATTGATATGAACACATGTTAGATTGTAATGCATGTTGTTGTAGCAGCTTTAGCTTTCGCCGAATGGCGATAGCAGAATAAAGAAAAGATGTCTTTTTGTATCTGCTATACACCGGGGTGATGGTCTCTAGCTCTAGCCATGTTAAATTGGCTTGCTTGTCCTGAACTGCAGTCAACCATCGTGAGGACTTGTACTTGATCTTTAAAAGCAGAGAGAACCCTTTGAGGAACTGCCAGCTTGCTAGGCTGGTTAGGGTTAGCTGTTCTCCTTCCTGTTTATAGTCCCACAGCCAGACACTAGTCTTCTCTCTGTTTAACGTCCCCTAGCCAGACTGTAACGCATAGGTATGAATGAGTGATACAATACTTCTAATAATAATTTCCAAAACAAAATAAATGCCCCCTTGTACTGTACTGATTTATAGGTATTTGTA
>NW_007407287.1:0-684 GCF_000475195.1 Diaphorina citri
TTACTACTACAAACTACAGTCATGTTAAATTCGTCCTGCCTTCGAGTCAGCTGTAAACCCAGCGAATGCCACTACAACTCAAACTACAGTTATACTGTCTTCGTCCTAAGTCCCAGTCGTCTTCGCATCTGCACTGCACATCATTTGTCAAAACACAGTCATGATTAGGAACACATATGTTGAGGAAATATAAATATTGATATCACGCATTTTCTTCGTTTTAGTCTCAATATTTTTTTTAATTTTTATAGTTTTTTTCTGAGATAATAAAAAAAAATCATGAGAATCACCAATTACAAAACGCTGCCCTCTCATCTACCTTCCCGTGAGCTCTTCATAAGGTAGAGACACATTATACATCTTCACAGTAATATTTACATCAACTTCAATATACCCACATCACGTATACCTGTAAAGTTTAGCCGAGGTATGTACATTTAAATTGCCTTCCATTCCCCCTTTCGGATTACAGGGTGGTCCGGTTGTCTTCTGTTTAAGAATCGAACGATTGGTGGGTTTGAAGTTTGCATTCAAAATCACACACTGTAGTAGTGAGATTGAGATCTGAGGTCGATGGTAGAAAGTTTGGGATGCCAAAAATTGTGAACCGGATTTTGGTGAGTTTGTTGGTTTGGGGATTGACGGGATTTGGTTATTTACTCAGAAACGGTTTGGTCATTTACA
>NW_007407288.1:0-684 GCF_000475195.1 Diaphorina citri
TCCTCTTTTGACTCTTCTTCCTCCTTCCTCTCCAACCAGACCAAGAAAGAAAGAAAGAGAGAGAGAGAGAGAGAGAGAGAGAGAGAGAGAGAGAGAGAAGGAAAAAGGAACAATTTCATTTTGTGTCATTCCTGTTTCTTCTACATATGTTCCTCCTCGGATAGGTATTTTGTTTCATTTCCGAATTATTATGTTTTATTTTTGCCTTCTTCTTCTTCTTCTTCTTCTTCTTCTTCTTCTTCTTCTTCTTCTTCTTCTTCTTCTTCTTGCCTTCTTCTTCTTCTTCTTCTTCTTCTTCTTTCTTCTTCTTCTTCTTCTCCTCTTCCTTCTTCTTTTTCTTCCTCTTCTTCTTCTTCTCCCTCCACCTCCTCCTTTCTCTTCATCTTCGTGGATGTTTTGTTCTTTCATATTTTTCGTTTAAAGGGTCTTGCTCCTTGTCTCTTTCTTGTTGTTTTCGAATTCAATTTTCAGTAACAAATGATGACGGTTTATGTGTATTTGTTAGAGGGGAAAACAATATCAACACACAATGTACTTGTCTTCTTTTGGTTTGTGATTTTTATCTTCCTATATTTTGTTTTGTTTTTTGTTTCAATACTTTCAATGTCTTTGGGTAACATGATGGTATTCGTATTTTCTCAATCTTCTGCAGATTTCGTGAAATTGTCAAAAAAAGGGATTGAA
>NW_007407289.1:0-684 GCF_000475195.1 Diaphorina citri
AGAATTTTCTATTTTCCTTCACTTTCTGCTTTTCTCTCTCTCTTCCTTTGGTACCTCGATTCTCTTCATAAATTCTTCTTCTTCCTCTTCTCTTTCTTCTTCTTCTCCTTCTTCTCCTCCTTCTTCTCCTCCTTCTTCTTCTCCTTCTTCTTCCTCTCCTTCTTCTTCTTCTCCTCCTTCTTCTTCCTCTTCTTCTTCTTCTCCTCCTTCTTCTTCTTCCTCTTCTTAGTCTTCTTCTTCATTGTTTTCTTCTTTTTTTTTCTTGTTATTGTTCTTTATCTTTTTTTCTTTTCCTTTCTCCTGTTCTTTTTCTCCTCCTCTTCCATTTTCTTATTATTTGAAGTCAATTGATTTGCAATCCGACCAGGAAGAGCTGACCCATTTAGGTACAAGATTTGGCCCATTTACCTAGGTATGTATGTAGATACCTATATAAGAGGGATCTTACATCTTACTGACTCTCCGACCATCGAACATATTTGATGCCCAAAGTGAGTTTTTTGCTTGTCGAAACTTCGAAAACTGTGAAATAATAACAGCTATGAAGAAAGGTGGTTTTTAAACGGAATGTTATCCGCTTTTAAATTAAAAGCAAAGGTTGAAATTGGCCAGCCTAGTTAGCTTGGTTGGTAGTGCGTCTGCCTTGTAAGCGCTAGGCCGCGGGTTCGATTCCCGCCCCGCGGC
>NW_007407290.1:0-684 GCF_000475195.1 Diaphorina citri
GGAAAAAAAGCTATAAGAAAATGTAGAGTTTAGGTGGATTATCTCTTTCCAACCTCCCCGTTGGTGCGTCTTTTCCCTGAAAAACAGGTATCATTTTTCACATATGAGCTCGGGACTAAGTTCCTTGTTCGGGCTATACGGGTTTCTTCCGACACGAAATCGGGAATGAATGTATAATAGTTAGAAAGCTGGGAAAAAAAGCTATAAGAAAATGTAGAGTTTAGGTGGATTATCTCTTTCCAACCTCCCCGTTGGAGCGTCTTTTTCCTCAACAAGAGGTATCATTTTTCACATATGAGCTCGGGACCAAGTTGCTTGTTCGGGCTATACGGATTCGTTCCGACACGAAATTGGAGAGGAAATCGAGATGATTAGAAAGCTGGGAAAAAAAGCTATAAGAAAATGTAGAGTTTAGGTGGATTATCTCTTTCCAACCTCCCCGTTGGAGCGTCTTTTCCCTGAGCAATAGGTATCATTTTTCACATATGAGCTTGGGACTAAGTTGCTTGTTCGGGCTATACGGGTTTCTTCCGACACGAAATCGGAGATAAATGTATAATGGTTAGAAAGCTGGGAAAAAAATCTATAAGAAAATGTAGAGTTTATGTGGATTATCTTTTTCCAACCTCCCCGTTGGAGCGTCTTTTCCTTGAATAATAGGTATCAATTTTCACATATTAGCTC
>NW_007407291.1:0-684 GCF_000475195.1 Diaphorina citri
TGTGTGCTCAAAATTATGGATGACTTTAAAAATGTATTACGGGCGAGAGTCTTTTTTGCCGGGTTTTTTCTCTCTTTTTTTACCCTTCTCTTAAATACTTTAGTCTAAATTATTACTGTGCATCAGGTACTCGGGTACTTTTTGAAAGCACTTTGCCAGACTAGAAGACTAAATGTGCATTATTTAGTCCAGACTTATCCTTGCCAGTATATTAGACATGGTGTTTAGCCGTTTAGTCATGTGGTAAAGTAAGATAGCAAAGTGTTTATTGGTAGAACATGCAAGTTTTGGTAGGTGCTTGCGAATAAGTTACAGCACCTATAGACTTTGTAGACGAAGATTGTAGTCATATTGTACATGGATTATGGTAATCTCTGTAAAAAGTTCCATATAATGCGTGTTTGCAAGTTCGCACTAAACCTAAACGTCATAGATATTGGAAACAAGAACACTTAACTAGAAATTTTCATCTGGAAATGCTGAAAATAATTTTCTGCCGATAAATAACCTAAACGGCATAGATATTGGAAACAAGAACACTTAACTCGAAATTTTCATCTGGAAATGCTGAAAATAATTTTCTGCCGATAAAAGCGATATCAGTGGAAAAATATTAAAAAACTTCGTCCCCCCCTGAAATCTCCCTCTCCTTTCCGATTACTCTCTAGTTTTGTCATTGGAAAG
>NW_007407292.1:0-684 GCF_000475195.1 Diaphorina citri
ATAATTTTTCACATATGAGCTCGGGACTAAGTTGCTTGCTCGGCCTATACGAGGTCGTAGCGACACGAAATCGGGGATTAAAGCATAATGGTTAGAAAGCTGAGAAAAAAAGCTATAAGAAGATGTAGAGTTTACGTCGAATACCCTTTCGCAATCCCGTCGTTGGAGCGTCTTTTCCCTGAGAAATCGGTATCATTTTTCACATATGAGCTCGGGACTAATTTCGTTGGTAGGCCTATACGAGGTGGTAGCGACACGAAATCGGGGATAAAAGTATGATGGTTAGAAAGCTGAGAAAAAAAGCTATAAGAAGATGTAGAGTTTAGGTCGAATACCCTTTTCCAACCCCGTCGTTGGAGCGTCTTTTCCCTGAGAAATAGGGATCATTTTTCACATATGAGCTCGGGACTAATTTCGTTGGTAGGCCTATACGAGGTGGTAGCGACACGAAATCGGGGATTAAAGCATAATGGTTAGAAAGCTGAGAAAAAAAGCTATAAGAAGATGTAGAGTTTAGGTCGAATACCCTTTTCCAACCCCGTCTTTGGAGCGTGTTTTCTCAGAAAAATAGGTATAATTTTTCACATATGAGCTCGGGACTAAGTTGCTTGCGCGGCCTATACGAGGTCTTAGCGACGCGAAATCGGAGATGAAAGTATAATGGTTAGAAAGCTGAGAAAAAAA
>NW_007407293.1:0-684 GCF_000475195.1 Diaphorina citri
CAAATTAAAATTACTAATACAACAGATTAAAATTAATAACACGATCTATTAGGTTTGAAACACTAGAACTCACTAATTGGGCTCAGGTAGCTATGTCATGCTTGGGAGAGAATACGTAGTTTACAAAACTTCCACCGAACTTACCGGTAGCAAAGGCCAATCCGCGGCAGACAAATATCCATACGTCCCCTTCATTTCAATATGAACATTGACTTCGAACGGACCTGGACTGAAAATTTTCACCACCAGAATGTAGATGCCATCCTTTGTGATTGTGAACACGGGGTGTGACCATACACTCTGAAATGAGAACACAAATTTTAGTGTTAACATCACACAACTTTTAATGTCACTGTAAAAAGTGCGGAGTGTGGATCGCAAATTTGTTTGCGGAATAGGGCTGATTTCTTAGGTCAGAAAAGCAACCTCCGTGGCTGAGTGGGTATCTAACTGGGCTGGTACTCCGGAGGTCCCGGGTTCGATTCCAGGCGGGACGAAGTTTTTTGCTTGGAGTTCAGGGTGCACTCGGCCAGTTTTTTCGGCTCTTTGCTTGGAGTCCAGGGTGCACTCGGCCTCGTATGGATAAGTGAGTAGTAGCTACTTTAATCGAGTAGCGAGCAGTGGCGGCATTACTAGTGTAAAAAGATAATTGAACTATGTAAATAGATCGCAAAGGAGGAGCTT
>NW_007407294.1:0-684 GCF_000475195.1 Diaphorina citri
GATTGTTATTAAGAATCAGTTTCCAAATAATTATTTTATTATTCCCATTATTCTTCAAGATTTTTTGTAAAGTTCTCCTAATACCTTTCAATGGGTAATGAGAGTCAAAAATTTCAAAGCTGTTTTATTCAAAACCCAAAGTTTCGTCTAGGGCACCTTGCCCTTCCTTGATAAAACTTCTCAATTAGTTTTGCGAACTTTCAAGTCTGGGCCGCAAGTTTTCGGAGACGGAATTTCATTTAACTAATTTGCTGATCGAATACGGACCCATGTACCTATTATGTGACTTTGTTTTCCTTATTGTTCAGCTGCGTTCTTATGCTGCCGCCCGCACACTATCAATATTTTTGTCAAAACCTAGTAGGTGTACTATTTTTAATGGTGAGCTATTTTGCTCCTTAGTCCCAGTGCTAGTCAAGATAGGAGCTATTTTGCTCCTTTGACATACACTACCTTTGCTGGCACTGGCAAACACTATAGCAGGAAGATACGATCTCTCTTTTCCTTACAATTTTCCTGGACTTATAGTTGGCACAGTACCTTTTAATGTTTGGTTTGGACGTTTCAGGTCTGATTTTTACCTTTTTTTCTGTTCTAATTGACAAGTTCGCGGACGATATAACTTTGACAATCTGTTAAAGACAGGTCTGGAATTCAGACCCGAAAGGTCCAAAACCAAACATT
>NW_007407295.1:0-684 GCF_000475195.1 Diaphorina citri
GATCTTAACCAAAAAATTCGTGTCGCACCCTTGTCACATTTGACAGCTGCATGCCAAATTTCAAGTCTCTAGCTCTTATCGTTATCAAGATATTTTGTTTACAGACAAAAGGACAGATAGACACACACACGGACCAATGGCTGAAACTTTGGATTTAGGCTCTAGGGACCTCAAAACGTGTTTTGGCACTAAAAACTGACCATCAAAAATTTGACCCGATTACATTACTTTCCTTCCTATAGGAATATAGGATAAGGAAAGTAAAAATGTACAGGGTCCGGCAGAAAAAACGAACGGTTTTCATTTGCCTATAACTTTGTTAAAGCTTGTCAGAAACCGGCAATATTGGTATTGTTGTGTTCCTTAGAGTCTAAGTTTTTAGAAAAGTGGGTTCGTCGAAGTCGGAGCATTGTCCATTGGTTGCATTTTTAAAAACACTTGTGTTTTTTGACATTTGGTCCGAGGATTTTTTGTACCTATAAATTTTAAAGTTCGACCTCATGGTAGTGTTATACACTCAAGTTTGAAAAAGGAACAAAAGTCTGGCACAGTCTAATAAATATTTTTTTCACACTAATAAATATTTGGCACACACTAATATATATAAAAAAAAAATGCATTACCTCAGTTACAGGTACATTCACATGAAGAACATCGGAAACAATAGGTGTAGTGAATTTCATT
>NW_007407296.1:0-684 GCF_000475195.1 Diaphorina citri
TTTTCAGGGGTTTCAGCGAAATATTTAATCCCTCTCCCTCCCCTTCGTCTTTCCATGTATCCCCTCCTCTTCTTGTTGTTCTCCCTCTTCCCTCCTCTGCCTTTCTTGCATTGATTTCGAAGTTTCAACGACAAAGTTAATCCAATATAATCCCTGTCTCTCTCCTTCCCTCCCCTTCGTCTTTCCATGTATCCCCTCCTCTTCTTGTTGATCTCCCTCTTCCCTCCTCTGGCTTTCTTGCATTGATTTCGAGGTTTCAACGACAAAGTTAATCCAATATAATCCCTCTCTCTGTATCCCCTCCTCTTCTTGTTGATCTCCCTCTTCCCTCCTCTGGCTTTCTTGCATTGATTTCGAGGTTTCAGCGACAAAGTTAATCCAATTAAATCCCTGTCTCTCTCCCTCTAGCCTCCGTTTTCCCTTACCTTGCTGTTTCCCTCCCATTTGTCTCTCTTGTTTCAGGCAGAATTAATCCGTGTTCCCCCCCCCAAGTAATATGGGACCCAAACAATATCACCATATTGTTGGACCCAAACAGTATCACCATATTGTTTGGGCTTGAGCTTTTATAACCCCTGGGCCCAGTGGCGTAGCGTGTATGTATGGGTGTATGGCGGCCATACAACTCAAAAGTTCACTCTAATGCCCATAAATATTAATGGCATGGCATGTACTGTGATGGGA
>NW_007407297.1:0-684 GCF_000475195.1 Diaphorina citri
AAAAAGTTTTGTTTATTTTACATTATTTGTGGTTAATCTAATATAAATTTGAAAAACACCTTCGTTCTCTAAAAAAAAACTTTTATGTTAGGAAGAAGAGGAAGGGAAAAAGAATGGATTGGAATGAATAAACAAATAGGATTTGGCCTCAGAAACAGCTGGCTTTATCCTTCCTTTCCTGTATTCTTCCTCTCTTCTCTCTTCTTGATAGGTAAAATATGGGTTTGAAAAAGAAGAAAAAAAAAATTAAATAAATTATTGCGAAATAACAAAATATTTATTTTTGCTCAGTACAATAAAATTCATCAGTACACCAATATAATTATGTTTTATAAAAATAAATAGGTAGGTAGGTAAAAAGTATAAAACTTAAATAGGTACAAATTTGTGTGAAAGGTTATAGCAAGCCCAAAAAAAGTCATCCAACAGTATTCAGTGACACCCAAAAACCATACAATATTCTATCTATATCCTAACTATGAAGTCGTGAATAAATAATATTAATATTACAGTACATATTCCACAAGAACAAATAGGCATCTCCACCGCTTTGGTCTAAAAACTTCTCCTATTTGTTCCTTATGTTCCTTAAACAGTCCTATGAAATCAGTTCACCTGAACTCCTGTCCTGCCTTGGAAGCCAGCAATGACATTGTAGGTAAATATTGGGAAGCCAGAGGTAAA
>NW_007407298.1:0-684 GCF_000475195.1 Diaphorina citri
CGAAATGAAAGCTATTGTGGAAAATTTTAATTACTGAATTGTTACAGAAATGAACGCTATGGAGATGTACCTATCTATCTATCAATCTATTATCTATCTATCTATATTTGGTGACTTGTCTTTGTCTCCCTATATGGTACCTATCCGTATCCACCTATAATATTGTCCTATGATGATTTTGCACATCTTTCATACAGTGATGCACGACGAGGCGAGATTTTTCTCGTCCCGTCTCGTTAAAATACGATCTTCTCCTAAAATTTCATCATTCCTTGGACGGTCCTATTTTCACCATTCCTTGATTTCCTTGTCATCCCAAATCCCAGAGGAGAGGAAACAGGAGGTCACAAAATTGGATAGGAAGAGACCGCAGGCAGAGTGCAACATACCTTAATTAAAAAAGGGAAACTTTAAAAATCCCCCTCCTACCAAGGCATATTTTCGAGGAAAAAATATTGAGAATAAAGCCTGGAAAGAATAACAAAAGAAAAATGAAGAATGGCACAAAAGAAAGGGAGGGAAAACACGAAGAAGGAAAAGAGGTGAAAAACTTAAAAAAAAACACTTTAATTAAAAAAATCAAAGCTCTTGTCAACGATTTTTTTTTACCGAGAGAAGTCATTCATTATTGAAAAAATATTCTGCGTTGTCATTGGAGGGATTTTTTTTTTTTTTTTTTTTTTT
>NW_007407299.1:0-684 GCF_000475195.1 Diaphorina citri
GCCAAGGCGGAAAACCCTTTACTGAAAGCTGAGAAAAGCCCTAATTGAAGCTAGGGGCTACGGTCCAAAGGCCGAAATCCGAAAATCCAGCCTTCTACAGAGGTCGAAAGCGAGTAGATCCCAAAATACCTACTTTACCGTGAGCTAGGGGCTAACATTAGCAAATCTAAAGCCCACGAACCCCTCAGGAAGTTTAGGGGCGGAGCAAAAAGAGATTCTATGACTTTTCTCTTCAAAAAGCTATCTCGAAACAATCAAAACACATACATTGGACGATTTTGGTTCATCGGCCCCAACGCAACCAAGAATTTGGAACCTACACATTCCACAGCATTCTTTTACATCATTGGTTTATTGTGAATGTGGGTTAGGTTATTGACAACACCATCATCCTGGTATGTGTGATATGTAGCTCAGTTCTTGCATCATTGTCTACATAATTATGTAGATACATGTCTATATAGGTAGGTATAAGTGCGTTATCATTCACCTTATCAATCACCTCCACGAATATACAATTGTACACAATGCTGATACAATTGTATGTACATATATTGTATTTGTACACAGCGGTGACATAAGTGGCCCACATGACGTTTCGGATCGCATATCAGTCACCTTCAGCCATGATCGGAATTTTAATGTTGAATTTCGATGTGCACATGATGACATGGTGATGCATGA
>NW_007407300.1:0-684 GCF_000475195.1 Diaphorina citri
AATACCACGCGCAAATGAACTCCAGATAGTTCATTGAGAATTTCGAGCCAGTGCGATGTTGCTCGTAGCGAGGTTCAGGGAGAACTGGCGAATCCGTGAGACTTTATGATAATCCGAGGCTTATCACTGAGGTGCTATTAGAGAACTTGGCTAGTAAATCCGCGCTAGAATCGGACGCATAGGCGGAAAATAGGAAATAGAGGGTTAATAAATTTAATAGGTATTATTAATTTTTTTTTCAAGAGGTTTGATAGGGAAACTGTATCTGCTAAGGTCTTATCGTCCCGGAAGAGAGAAGAAAGATAGGATAGGAGAAAGGAAGCCGTTCCGAAAACGAACCCCATCCGTTCAGGATAAAATTCGCCCCGGGTGGGAATCGAACCCGCGACCTAGCACTTCCAAGACAGATGCGCTACTAACCAAGCTAACTAGGCTGGCTTATAGGAAGAAAGGGGTTCGTATCAGATTTGGTACATGGACATGGAAGGAGTGCAAAGGGTTTAAACCTTCTAACACCGTGAGATATGTTTTCCTGTCACGTGAGATAGGTTTTCCTATCTCACAGACACGGAATAGGTTTTCCTATCTCACAGACACGGAAGTAAGGACTGTTTATTCAAAAGTCATTTTTTCTTACTTCCGAGACCAAATTTATTTCCTCAATTTTTTTTTTTTTTTATATTT
>NW_007407301.1:0-1017 GCF_000475195.1 Diaphorina citri
GAAACTTTGATTCCCGATTGAGGTTGGCCACAGAAGTATGGACAGACAAAGGTAATGTTGGTTCAGAACTCAGGGTTAATTTTTGTAAAAATTCATGTTGGTCCTTTAGATGTTTTTCTATAGTTACAGTCTCCTGATGGAACATAAATTGGATTTTTTTTCTTTTCAAATGGCCATTTTGGATAAGGTTGTTGTTGTTATTGTAACAGCTTAGCTGAAGGCTCAGTCTAAACTACATAAATAAGTGACCAACCATCATGAGATCTTAGGCTTATTATTTTAAAGCCATGTAATCCTTCTTGGTTACAGTTTTGTGGGATCTAATGGATGTGTGTGCAGGCTGCTCCTGGTTTATACAAGGTGTTCAATAAAAAAAGTTGCCACCCCTGAAAACTCACAGTTAAATTCGGGAAAATGCTAAAACACATATTTCTTTATTTTAGAGGGGAACTTATTTTTAAGGGATATCAATTTTTCAGTGCTATCAGGGGCAGGCCCAAGGGGATCAACTTTAAAATCTTAAATGAGAACCCCCTACTTGTGACATCATATCTAAGGTCTTAAAGAACATAGTACTTACTTTGATTCAAGTTTGAGCTCAATCCAACAACCAGGGCCGGAGTTATGGCCTATTCAAAATTTGCTTTTTCCATGTTCTCCCGCCAATAGGGGAAGCACCAAAAATGGGAAATTCATATTTATTGGTGATTTGTGCTTCAATGATTAACAGGTCCCACTAATGATTAACACTGAAAATCGGTCCCAAAAATAAAATTTTGAAACATCCATTTTCACCCCTGGAGGCCATCAGGGCTGAAAGTCAAAATTTCATATCTGGGTCTCAGTTTCAACATGAGCCAGTGGCGTAGCGTGGTCTAAATTCAAGTGTAGGGCCTTGTAGGGCTCATGCACAGGTCTACCAAGTCCCATCACAGTACATGCCATCAATATTTATGAGCATTAGAGTGAACTTTTGAGTTGTATGGCCGCCATACACGCCATACATACACGCTACGC
>NW_007407301.1:6628-10591 GCF_000475195.1 Diaphorina citri
CGAGTACAACTTTGACTCTGGGTCTATACTTTAAAACTGAAAGTCGGGACTACCGGAGGTCCCCACTTTTACCTACAAAGTTTTAAAATAAAAACCCTGGCTAAAAGTCACAATTAGTAATCACCCTGGACAATTAGTAACTTCGTGTTTAGTGGTTATTTATACTTAAAGGGTAAAAACCACGAAGGGGATAACCGCCCTCTTGTACCTTTTTCGTTTAAAACTTATCCGGTATTGAGGCCGGGACCAACAACCTAACTCGAGTTTGAACTTAGTTTCATTCATGATACAAGAAATTCTGGAATCTATACTACAGTGTTCATCCCCCAAGAGTAAATTCTAAAATTTCAACTAGGGGAACCCGGACGGGGACTATCGTGACTTTTTAACTATAGGGAATTTTTATTCAAGGGGAGATTTTATTTCTTTATACACAAAATCGTAAAAGGGCTTAAATTGACACTCAAAAGTCCCCACCGTTGAAAAAAATAACTTGTGGAACATATTTGGTCCTCGTCGGACGTGTGTGTAGGTAATCTAGGGTGTTTTGACATTGGTTCTTCCTAATGTACCGAAATTTTATTATTCGGATTCTAGAGTACTACCAACCAGTGAATAAATACATCAAATCTGACTCGGAAGTCGATTCGACAATGTTATTGTTGTTGTTGGAATAGGTTTTACCGGTAAACTTTTCTTTTTTTTAGGTTAAATACAAGGTAGTCCTCTGACATTGATATCTTTTTGTAGATTTCCTGGTTGTACTTAAAAATGTTTTTAATTGGGACTCAAGACTTGGTTGTAATGGAAACAGACAGGTATGAAGACACCGGTTGGAGTTAGCCCTTAGTTTCAAAAGGAAAGAAAGGAGACAGCGGAAAACCAATACCCGAAGAGAGGAAACAAAGTCTCGTTCCTATAGAAAAGGAGTGAATTTCATAAAAACCAAATGTTGAGCTCGAAAAGTCGGTTAGCAAAACTTCCGCAAACCATGAACATTATTATTAAAGACACTTCTTTTTCTCTCCTTGTTAAACTAATTAGGAATAAGATACACCTTTTTCCTTTTGGAGTTTCTTGTAAGTCATCAATATTGACAACGAATTGTGGGGATTGGTGTGTTTGGTAGACATTATGTAATGAAAAGCTGTTACCCGTAAGTGTTCGTGTCAACATTAAAGCATTTTACTACACCACTTTTCGTAGAAATCGTCCAAAAGTCACGAAAAAAAAGAGAAAGGAAAAGTCGCTTCTATCAGTATTTGTGAAACTAAATGTACCAGACACAGGACCCAAACTGTAGTTACCACTTATTCCGAAGTAACCCAAGAAAGACTTTTACGAAAGGACTTTACTGTTTTTTCTTTCAAAACACTAAACCAAATTTTCGACCGTGATGGTTAGTAGCAGGTTTCGGTTCACAGGAGGAGATCACTTGTAATAGCAATTGGGTGATCAACCGTACGTTTTCTCCGTTATTAATCACACAAGTGTTTGTCTTTCAGAGTCCCTTATAAAATTATCTCAAATACAAAATTTCAACCATACTGAAACTTACAGTATAGGTCGTGTCCTTTTCATAAACGCATTGTGAGCAAGTACTGAATAATGACTTTGCTTCAAACGAGGCAGTACAAACTCATGGTGTACACGTGATCTAAAGACCACAAGTCATTACTACCCCTGAGTTGGTTACCCTAGGTGTGTTAAGCACCATTTAAGACATACATCTATAAAGAACATCAGAACCAATGGCTTCCAATCTTGCGGCCACAATAGAACGGAGTGCACTACCAGCTCTGTCAGCCATTATAGTTCCACAATCGAACCACGAGCAAACTAGACACCGACTCCTCTATTTTGCTCTGCCGCAAATAATCATAAAAAGGGGAATACAGAATAATGTATAAAAATTATGATCTGGTTCAATGTGTCCCCAGCGAAAACATGATTTGTAAATTAATGGAAAAATTTATTTATGCTTATTGTATTGTTTAAGGATTACTTGTACTTCGGTTCTTAATGTGCACCTTCTCCACTTTTTTAAAAAACTTTGGTCCACGACCTCTAAGAACCAACCACACAAACCCCCTGGTCCCACGTTACGCGCCGGCAGCGCCACGGGAGCTATTAATTTTTGGGCGAGGTTACACCAGAGGAATTTTAATTGCGGCCCCTTAGGGTAGGCGGGGAATCCTATAAACATAACTGGCCAGAGCCAGCTTGGCTGAAACACCCGGAATTACAGAGACCATTAACTTTGAAAACCAAGTTTCAAAATTAGTTCAAACAATAGTAGTTGTAAACTCCCTCTCCCTCCTTTGCTAAAAGTAAACAAAATATGTCGATGAAAAAGGGTTCTTGTCAAGATCACCTTGGGAAATAAAACTATAATAAGACAGTTAGTTTTGACTTTGATCCATCAAGGGATAAGGGATCGGCATGAAATATCAATACTTTACCCAAAAACCTATAATTTAAAATAGCCAGGAACTAAAGATCAGGGAGTAATCTTTAAAACATCAATCCTCCTTTTTAGATCCAATAACTTGTGACCTATTCACCTTACCCAAAAAGGGTCTGATTTGTGAGATCAGAATGCAGGTTCGGGTATAACCACAGTGGCGTAGCGTGGTCTAAATTCAAGTGTAGGGCCTTGTAGGGCTCATGCACAGGTCTACCAAGTCCCATCACAGTACATGCCATCAATATTTATGAGCATTAGAGTGAACTTTTGAGTTGTATGGCCGCCATACACGCCATACATACACGCTACGCCACTGACATGAACCATTAAGGGGACTTATTTGAAGCACAAATCAACACTCTATATGAATTTCCCATTTTTGGTGCTTCCCCTATTGGCGGGAGAACATGGAAAAATTAAAATTTGAATAGGTCATAACTCTGTCCCTGGTTGGCAGATCAATCTCAAATTTATACCAAAGTACTAATTTTTCAATACCTTTAATATGATGTATAACAAGTAGGGGGTTCTCATTTAAGATTTTAAAGTTGACCCCCCTGGGGCCGCCCCTGACAGCACTGGAAAATTTTATTGAGATCCCCTAAAAATAAGTTCCCCTTAAAAATAAAGAAATACGTGTTTCAGCGTTTTTCCAAATTTCAAACGGTTCTTGAGTTTTCAGGGGTGGCAACTTTTTTATTAAACACCCTGTGTGCCATGAGCTGGCCATTATTCCATGAGCTTAAAGTTTCAAACTGACTTCTCTTCTATTCACAGGTAATCCATTAGAGAGTAGCAAGGAAATAGATCCCCAGTGGATCTCACAGGAGGCCAAAGATCACTACTTGAAGCTGACACCTTACCGTCGCCTCAATGTTCCACCGAGCATATCTTCTCGACCCAACCTCATCCCCGGGGTGAAGGCACCTCATCCGGGCATGTCATACAATCCATCACTAGAAGATCATCAGGATCTGCTGCAGAAGGTGGCAGCTAAGGAGGAGGCAGAGAAGAAGCAGGAGGAACATTTGGATCGGGTGACGAGTGCCATGTTCAACCGAATGTCCAAACAGGAAACAGAGGTAGGTGATGAGTAGACAGGCTTTTATGTGACATACAAATGTTTGGAATCTGATAAGTCTTTTATACGTTAGATTCATTAGAAGCCTAGTCATGCAATTTTCAGTAAGACAGAAACACATAGTTGAGTGACACAGGCTGAAAATACAAATCTATGAAAATGATACAGACCTTCACATTGGAGTGTGGATCTGGAGATTGTTGGTTCAAGTCAAAGTTATCTTGAAATTTATCTTGGTGTATTTAACTGGGGACCTGGGGAGCAATATTTGTGATTGTGACAAACATTCAAGTATTAAATCAAATCTCCTGCCTTCAGGCACACTCTAATTAAGGGTCTAGGTTTACCTTGGATTAATTTCATTTGAAGAAACCATTCCTTATTAACAATCAACATCTCGTATGTTTAGAAACAA
>NW_007407302.1:0-684 GCF_000475195.1 Diaphorina citri
ATGACAGGTAGGAGGAGGGAATCCTAATGAGACATGATGGGATTCAATAACTCCCTTCTCCCTCCCTCTCTCTCCCCCCCTCTCTCTCTCTCTCACCCTCTACCTCTCCCCTCTCACTCACTCCCACCCTCTCTCCCTCTTTCCTGGGGGAACAAAACAATACAGAATTGACTTTGTATTAATTTTCATTGCATAGAGCTTTCTTTTCCCGAAGAAAAAGGAGGAGGAAGAGGAGGAGAAGAAGAAACAAATTAAATGGAGGAGGAGAAGAAGAGAAAAGACGAGAGGAAGAGGAAAGGGAGGGAGAAGGAGAGAGGAAAAAAGGGAGGAGACGATGTGGAGAAGAATCGGAAGAGGAGGTGGCAGAGAAGAAGAAGAAGAAAAAGAAGAGGAGGGGGAGTAAATTTACAAGAAACGTGCTTGACTCTTACGACTGCATTTTTACTGCACAATTTTACTTTATGTTCTGCCCCCCCCACCTATCTCCTCCTCTCCTACTCATTTTCTTGACTTTTAATTTTTCAAAAACTTTCTCTCTCTCTTCCCCCTCTCCCTCTCTTCCCCCTCTCCCTCCCTTACCCCTCGTTTACATAGAAGGGAAGAAATATACTTTGCAGTTGAAATTTCGTATGTATTGGAACTTTTCCTTCAGAGGAAAAAAATTAATAGCTTTTCTTCTCCGTG
>NW_007407303.1:0-684 GCF_000475195.1 Diaphorina citri
TTAGTACCTATTTCAAACGTGGTGCTCAAGATCGATGGTGCTAAGTTGGTTTTGAACTTTTAACCAGGGAGGTTTCCAGGTTTCCACTCACCTGCATAACAAACCAGATCTCAGAATGGGACTGATGTTTCTTCATGTACGCTCCGAAGAAGTCGGGGATGTTGGAATGCTGTGACAAGTCGCGCAACATTCTATACTCCTCCTTGATATCGTCGATGAATTCCGGATTGATTTTCTGCACCTTGATGGACACCTTCTTGTTGCCTGAAAAGGAATGGGTTGGCATTGATTAGAGAATGTAGAGAAGGCTCTATGCTGACAGGGAATTGGAATCTCTGAAACTATGAAAAGACGTCTAAATCAACTATAGTGCACTCCTAAAAAGTTCTTGTGAATTGGTAGCCAATTAGCCATAGTTTCAAGCTTACTGTACGAAGAACGTACAGGCTTTCAACTTTTTTGATACTTTTTCTTTGTATTCCCAATCTTGAAAGCTATCAAACTGTTTTGACTTGGCGGGGCGGAACGCTACCGCGCTCCTTAATACGAACGCACTATATCATCAGGTGTTATCAGAAGGAACTGTGAAGCTGCTATTACGAATAGACTGCATTTACCATTTTGAGTGTCCAAAGCTTCGTAGACGTCAGCGCAAACTCCAGACCCGATGACGTAGCCTAGCTC
>NW_007407304.1:0-684 GCF_000475195.1 Diaphorina citri
TGAAAAACTACTTAAATATTTAATAAACTTTAAATTAAATCAGAGAAAATTTAATGCGTACTACCAATATGGCCGAAATAAGAAGAAGAAGAAGAAGAAGAAGAAGAAGAAGAAGAAGAAGAAGAAGAAGAAGAAGAAGAAGAAGAAGAAGAAGTACAAGAAGAAGAAGAAGAAGAAGAAGAAGAAGAAGAAGAAGAAGAAGAAGAAGAAGAAGAAGAAGAAGAAGAAGAAGAAGTACTCTGATTATCAGCTGGACGTCTGGGTTAGCACACTTTAAATGCTCGTCACAAATGCCGCTCGGCCCAATTAAAAACACTTCAATATTTTTTCCTTCTTTCTAAGAGGTGTGATAGAGGTGGCGATAGACCTGCTTTACACTTAAATGCTCGACACAAATGCCGCTTGGCCCAATTAAAAACACTTCAATATTTTTTCCTTCTTTCTAAGAGGTGTGATAGAGGTGGCGATAGACCTGCCTCGGTGGTGTAGTGGTCAAGACGCTTGCCTGGTAAACAGGAGGGCGTGGCTTCGACCCCAGCCGAGGCATGGAATTATATCCTCATTTAGGGTGAGTGTACCATTTATTCGCCCACTTAAAAAACGTAACATTTATTGGCCCACCTGCCCACATTTATTTTTCTAATTTTTGTTTTTATGACTACAATTTTTGAATAGCACTGGTTC
>NW_007407305.1:0-684 GCF_000475195.1 Diaphorina citri
GCAGTGAAGCAGAAGTGAGATTAGAGGAAAGAGGAGTGCAATGAGGGGAAAGAAAGGTAGGTACTACGTGAAGTAGGATTTACTATGTACCTACCTAGATTCTACAAATCTATATAGAGAAAACACAACGGATGTCTCATTTCTGAAATCGAAGGGCGGAAGACAAAATAAAAGAAAGCCAGCCGTTCCGAGAACGTGTCACATATCCGGGTGTTCTTGTTTACTACCTATCTAGAATTATTTGACCTAGACCGGAAAAGTAGGTAATACCTACGTATAGGCAGGTAAGTAGGTAATTTAAACGTGATATTAGTGTGTTTTTACCTTAATATTATCTACTGAGAAATCATATCATTTCGCTGAGAGCCCGGTTATCATCAGTTGTCATCCATCGTGCAGCATGCATGTGCATTAGGGGCAGTATATATAGAAGGAAGTGGAGGAATGTGGAAAGTTTGTTGGGATTTGAAGACGGGCTAATCAGTTGGTAAAAAGTTTAGATTGATAAGATATGTATATGTACCTCAGTAAGGATTTCTTCAATAATACCTATCTTGCAAAGAACCTGAAAGAGCATTTCAACATGAGACTGTAGACTGCAGGACTGAAAATAGGTACCTATTATTACCTATGTATACAGAATTGCGTAAGATGCTTTCACTAACTAAATGTCACTACCTAGGT
>NW_007407306.1:0-684 GCF_000475195.1 Diaphorina citri
GAAAGAACCGAAGTTTGAAAACAAACACATGAGTCACACGACAGTAATATTTCGCAAGGCTTTCTACTTATTAAAGTTTGCCACTTTATTAACACGAATACATGAAAGTCAGGTTAATGTTAACCACATGAGTAGAAATGAACTTTCATCACTCTGAAAGTTTACCATTTGACAGTCTAAATAAAGCTTCTTAAGTTCAGGCTTTGAACCTTGTACATACCTAGTTTGACAAAACCCGATGCGTATACGAGTAAGATGTGTGGGAAGTTGGGAAAGGGTAAACTCTAAGATGAAACAGAGTAAAATTTAGGAGTTATACTCAATTTTCGATTCTATTTTTAGCTACCTAGTTTGGACAATTTGCCAAAGGAAAGCATCAAATCGTTAGAATTTGTATGAACGCCGTGTAATTATTTAGGTATGCAATGTGCAATAAAAGAAATACTTGTGGAGATGTCTGTTTTCGCCGTGTAATTACTTAGGTATGCAATGTGCAATAAAAGAAATACTTGTGGAGATGTCTGTTTTACTAACGATGAATCCGATTTAAATTGACATGATCCGTGTTGAAGGTGATCGAAATCCCTTCTCTTCTTCCTCTTCGAAATTCAGCCCTTGTTTCCTATTGATTTTTCATCATATTTCAAAGAACCTTGAAATTTTAAATAAAAGATATCTCGCAGT
>NW_007407307.1:0-684 GCF_000475195.1 Diaphorina citri
AGTTTGTATCTCATATTCATTGTGTCGAACAGGGAAATGTTCTGCTTCAAATAGGAATTGTCCTTCATTTCTGTCGAGTCCGCGGTGCCAAACTTGTGCTTCCTAAAGTTAGTCATCATGAATTCTTCGTCATAATAGTCAATACCATCGCGAGCGGGACTTATCACGTACAAGTTGAGTTTGTTCGGTTCAGACGAATCTGACTCATTAGTGAGAAATATAGACGAGATGTCGATCAGTTTGAGGGAGGAGAAGGAATCTGAAAGGGAGGGAATGGACTTGTGTTATGGCGGTAGTCAGAGTTGGGTAAATTGTACTTGCAAGTACAAAGTTCAAGTACTTTGTGTCTCAAAACTACAATTTTAAGTACTAGTAGGTACCTACGGAATATGAGGCACCGTCATTATCGTACACCCAATACGCAGACGATGTACCGAATTACATGAATGTGTACCAAGTCACGCGTGATTCAGTAGACTAATAAACACAATAATGATTGATTCAATGTGTTAAGTAAATTAAGTTTCAAGATTTGTCTCGAAAATTAGTTCGATGAAATTTGGGAAAAATAAGAAATTACATGACGAAACCTGCTGCCTCAGGGGTGTAGTTTTTCCACTGATTCTACAAAATGACTCTACTCCTCTAGTCAAACTTACCTTTGTACTTTTTCTCCAGACTACA
>NW_007407308.1:0-684 GCF_000475195.1 Diaphorina citri
CGTAATCGAATAGATATCATGAGGTAGAAATCCATCAATTCCATCACCATTGACCTCGACTGTGTTGTATCATTTCTTAATTGCCAAAGCTGATATATCCGCATTGATTCTTGAGTAAAAAAAAAAAACGAAAAAAAAAAAGAAAGAAACAAAAACTTGAGTAGGTAAATTCGTTAGGTAAAAACGAGATAGGTACATCTCTTTTGACCTTAAGGCCCGTTAGGTCTGAAATGTTGAGCGTTAAGTTCTGCCAGCTGCAATCAGTTTAGGACAGCGATTTTCAACCAAGGGTACGCGAGAGACTCTCCGGGGGTACGCGAAATAATATGTGTAATGGTGGACAAAAACTAATTTTGACGGCTTATCAGTGCAGTACAGTCCAGAAAAGTACTTGATTTTGACTTTAAGGTAGGTAGGTACTGAAGTACTGAATTTTTTCAAAAGTTGCTGAGTGTGTTTAAAACTCAGTAGTAATGGTACACATCAACGTAGGTATTGGTACCCGGTACTCATTATGATGGTGGGGGGAGTACGTGAGATTAAATCCGGGTACCCAAGGGGTACGCGGGCGAAAAAAGGTTGAGAACCTCTGGTTTAGAGTTTAGGTCTGTTGATGGTTGGTGTTTACTAATAAACTTTTATACGAGTCAATCCACTGGCCCCTAAATAAGCTTTTAGGGGCCC
>NW_007407309.1:0-684 GCF_000475195.1 Diaphorina citri
GGTCAATCGGAAGCTGGGCAAGCCGATTTTCGACTGCGCCCTTGTCGACGAACGGTGGAAAGATGGGTGGGAGGATGGTTCATGTGATTTCTGAGAGCTGGAGTTTCTGAGAAAGGGTTCTGAGTGATTTTGAAGTCGCGGTTGGGAAGACAACTGAATATAATTATTGGGAAGAAGATCCAACTACATAACCATCTGGGAAGGAGATATAAAGCAGAAAGAAGATGTATGGAAAAAGATCCAAACAGATAGAGAATGTAAGCGGGAATGCAAGACGGACAGGGAATGTAAGCGAATAAAGACAAAATAGAAAGTAAAAAGCGACAAACAGGGCACGGGAATGCAAGACGGACAGGGAATGTAAGCGAATAAAGACAAAATAGAAAGTAAAAAGCGACAAACAGGGCAGTTTTTGGAAAGGATGAAATGTGTGTAAAGGGAGCAGAAATAAATTGCGACTCTCGTGATTTCCATTTCTAAACAATGAACCGCAGAGTCCTTCACCCGGCCATTTTGATAGACCGATGTTACCTAATTGTGATCTGAATACATATGCAATTTTTGACGAAAATGTCTGGATTGAAAGAGTTCTTGGTTCTCTTCCTACCATTCTCTCCCTCTCTACTCATCTACCTCGTCCTATCCCTCTTTCTTTTTGTTATAATCTCTCACTTTTTCGACATT
>NW_007407310.1:0-684 GCF_000475195.1 Diaphorina citri
TAAACGGGGTATTATTAATGTCTAATCTAAACCAGGGTTTGAAAAAAAAAGGGGGGGGGAATCCCTCTTCATACATTATTCTCAAAGTTGAGGGATTTTTTTCCAGAACTTTAGGCTCAGGGAATTTATACCTAGTGACTCTTTCACTAATTGGCAGACTGAAATTGCTAATTGAATTACTCAATCAAGCAAAGGCTGTACTGGGAAATGTGGAAATACAGAGAGTTCACATTTTTCCTATGTACCTACCTATGCTGTCAAAACTGCCAACACCTGGATATACAGTCTTATTTTGGCTTTAATGAACTTTAGGTTGCTTTGTTAGTCTGATTTTTTTGTTGAAAGTTACATATGCTGGGGTTTCATTCTCTTGTTGAAATCTAAATTAATTCTCTTAGCTCAAATTTAGTTCAAGTTAAACAGAACAGATTTATGGACTCAAAGATTCAGTATTGTATACCTAACCTAACCTAACCCATCAAAAAGAAAGCAAGTTAAAAATGAGATCGTGGTGTTGACCATAGAATCCATAGATAAATACGCAAACGTGTCTACCATATTGCATAATCATTACTGATAGCAGGCGTCTATACAAATTGCATCGTCCTAAAGCATTGGTTCCCAACCTGGGGGTATTTACCCCCCGAGGGGTAAAATACACTTTTTCGAGGGGTAAAAAGAACT
>NW_007407311.1:0-684 GCF_000475195.1 Diaphorina citri
CGGGCGGGAATCGAACCCGCGGCCTAGCGCTTACAAGGCAGACGCAGACGCACTACCAACTAAGCTAACTAGGCTGGCTAGTAAAAAAAGCTTGTGTACCTATAGCATAAATTTTACGACTTGACTTGGACTCGAACCACAAACCACTGGATCCGTGCTAACCACAGCACCCCTGGTATACTACTGCCACTCAGATGCTTGGGTGTACGGTGTAGGAGCAAACAGCCCTAAAGGATAGGTCAAGCTTCAACGAATCTACTGTAAACAATAAACCACAGTAAAACAGCAACACAGGGTCAGATACTGCAAGGAATCCATCTTCTTCAAACAATATAAACAAATATGCATTGTGAATCTTGATATCATTCAAAATGCTGTGAGGGCTTATCCTAAAGGTCCGTTCCCACTTGTGAGTCTCATCCGATTTTTTCTCCGAATGTCCTGTAGGTAATTTAATTTAAATGAGTGTCCCTACTACACACGACACGATTTTTTTTTTTCCAAACGACACAAAATGTCCTTGTAGTCAATATACCTAATTTAAATGAGTGTTTTCACTACACACGACACGATTTTTTTCCCCCCCAAACGACACAAAATGTTCTTGTAGGCAATGTAAAAAAAATGAGAGAGTTCCCACTACATGAGACACGATTTTTTTTTTTTTTTTTTTTTTTTTTTTTT
>NW_007407312.1:0-684 GCF_000475195.1 Diaphorina citri
TTTTTTTTTTTTTTTTTAACAGGTTTGGTAGACAGACCTGTAACCACGGAGTTCTTATCGTCCCGAAATCGAAGAAGGAAGACAGGATAGGAGAAGGTCAGCCGTTCCGGGAACGAACCTTATCTGTTTAGGATAAAGTTCACCCCAGGCGGGAATCAAACCCGCGAACTAGCGCGTACAAGGCAGATGGGCTACCTTCCAAGCTAACTAGGCTTTATCTTTTGGCGACATGAAAATTTATCAGAATTCGGGACCTTAAAAATAGTTCGGGAGCTTACCGACAAAATTTCACCAAGACCGGGAGCTTACCGACAAATTTTGAAAAATAAATACCTAGTCCGGGAGCTTATCAACAAAATTTTTACCAAGAAATAGTCCGGGAGCTTACCTGTAATACTTTGCCGTAGATGAACCGGTTGCAATAAGCACACTTGACGCCAAACTCCTTCTGATAGTCTTTCTCACAGTATGGAACGCCATCCCTGCAAAAGAAGAGAAGAGTGTTAGAGGAAATAATATCTCAGTGGATACCAAGGAACCGAAAACTTTTTGATTCTGCAAAAAGAGGTATTTTCTGAATTTGTGAAAATTTGCGGTAGTTGCAAACATTTTTCGTATATTAAGTATGTAAAAAAGAATAAAGAAACGGTTTCTATAAGAAATAGGTAAATACTGTTTTTGAAA
>NW_007407313.1:0-684 GCF_000475195.1 Diaphorina citri
ATGAGACACTGGTAGGTACATTGACTTGAAATGTGTTATATTAATTTCTTTTGCATGAAAGAGGGATGTTCAATCAAACAGTTCCATAGTTCACGAATATCTACGAATGCAACCTACCTAATTTATGGTAGGTACAAGCGAAACATGATAAAGTTAACTTTTGGAGTCACCCTGTACATTTATTGAGAAATCGTGGAGGAAATGACGTGGAAATTCGAGATAACCTATAACTAACACTACATGTATAGGTGTCTGCTCCTCATACAGGGTGTTCTAAGTTCTAACACGATCAATTTTGCAGAGAATTTGATACTTTTTCTTGAAGGGAAAACGACAATCTGGACCTGAATACGTTGAAAGTGATAATAATCAGAAACACAAAAAAGGATGTTTAATAAAGTCTGAGGAAAGAAGTAGAGAGTAAAATTAATTAATTATTGTAAAACACAAATTAAAAAGAAAAATTAAGTCGTCTTGGTCAACAACCAACAACTTTAAATGGCGATATAGAAGAGAGGAGCTAGCCGTTCCGAGAACGAACCTTTTAGGATACGAGTAAAACTTATTCTCGACCAATATTATTTCATAACTACTAACAATATCACCAAGATTATAAATAAATCCAACATGCAAAAGGAATAGAGAATAGAGGGGAGTAGAGAGTAGAAGAGAAGAGCGCAATCA
>NW_007407314.1:0-684 GCF_000475195.1 Diaphorina citri
TATTTACCATATCAATACCATAGAGAGGAGAGAGATGTACTCATGTACCAATACTAATGTCATCGTAAAGCCCGGTACAAACGGCTTTCAACGTGGTTTTTCGACAGATTGTTACGTGTGTAGACTGCACACGATGTTTGCGCAAATTTCAGGTCTTGAACGATCGAAATACACACAAACTACATAACAGATTGATCTATTTTGCCACGGAATTTTGATCATAACTCGAGATCGGTTGAGATTTCGGCAAAATCCTCTTTCATAGCTCCAGAATCCCAACACTTAAGAAAGCTGAAATTTGGTAGGAATAATCCTAATGTGTTCTAGATGTTAAGAGAGGATTTTGCCGAAATCTCAACTAATCTTGGGTTATCTATTTTCCCTGGCTAAGCACGGGTAACTACTTTGTGTAAAGATATCGCATACTCACGACCTATTGGAGGACCATCTCTCTCTATCGAAAGATCTGTATTGGAAGACCATCTCTTGAAAGACCAAGTTGGGGGACATGTATCGTGTGTATCCGGCCTAGTACTATTTACCATACGAATCGAGCACTCTTTCACATAGCAATATCCTTCACAGAGGTAAATTCATTAACACTTACTAAAATTCAATATATTTGCATAGGTGAAGCTCAATTTGCACACTTATCAAGAAATCTTGGAATCCTTATTTATAGCT
>NW_007407315.1:0-684 GCF_000475195.1 Diaphorina citri
TGATTGGTTCCTTCATTTTGGGTTGATGACTCATTGCTGTCACAATGATCTGGATGAACTATAGTTAGCTTGGTTGGTAGCACGTCTGCCTTGTAAGCGCTAGGTCGCGGGATCGATTCCCGCCCGGGCCGGATTTTATCCGGAACAGATAAGGTTTGTTCTCGGAATGGCTGGCTTTCTCCTATCCTTTCCTCCATTTCGGGACTGTAAGAACTTCCTTCGTTGAGTTGTTACAGTTCCCCCTATCAAATTCCTTCGAAAAAGGAATGGTAATTTTTTTCAAAGGGTTTGGCAGAGGAGAGATCTTCTCGTCCCGAAATCAAAGAGACAAGTAGGACATGACAGGAGAAAGCCAGCCGTTCCGTTCCTAGAACGGACGGACTCAAGTTCTCTCGGTAGACACAGGGCATCACCGTGAAAGTGGCGAATGGTCACGCTCGTATTGCAAAGTGCTGAGTTCGAAACAGACCCTTGTCACAATATTTTGATCTGTGTGACAATATCAATGATATCAATGTACCTATCTACCTACTATCTAACTTACTGTCTATAATAACAATAATATCAATGTACCATGTACCTACTTAATAGTCGTATTAATGATATCAATGTCCAACATGAGATCAAATCTATGACACGGTTGTCAACAATATAGAATGGTCTTACATAAAATAAAATGACAAT
>NW_007407316.1:0-684 GCF_000475195.1 Diaphorina citri
TATACCATAGGAAAAGAAATCGTCGACATTGTTCTTGATAGGTAAGACCTAACACCTGTCTTGGTAGCTTAGTGGTTAAACGGTTGTCCGGTAAAATTAGACTGTCGTTGGTTCAAATCCCCAGCAAGGCTTGAAATTGTATCCTCAATCATTTGAGACTTAAGGCCACAGTAATAGTCTAATAGTACAACTTCCCAAGCTTACATGAAGCAAACACAAGGAGACTTGCAGAGTGTTTACACACAGAAAGTAACAGGAAAGTCTGTTGCGCAAGCCACCTTGCACCATATTCATTGCTAGTGGACTCTTCAGCTGTGTCCACACATTGTCGACGCCGTCGATCGACGAGTTGAATCTATGTTGTCGAGGCAGTGTCCGTAGTCCGCTTTCAGTCAACGTCGACTGATGGTTGATCGACGGCGCGGCGTCGACTATATGTGTACACAGCTTCAGACGCAATACACACTAGTATTATTCCTTATTCTCTCTCCCTAGGATACGCAAACTATCAGACCAATGTACAGGTCTCCAGGGCTTCCTAGTGTTTCATTCATTTGGAGGTGGTACTGGTAGTGGCTTCACATCTCTCCTTATGGAACGTCTCTCTGTTGATTATGGCAAGAAGAGCAAACTCGAATTCTCCATTTATCCTGCACCACAGGTAATCAATCACTTTATTTAGAT
>NW_007407317.1:0-684 GCF_000475195.1 Diaphorina citri
TATAAGCTAAAGACTTGAAATTTGGTATGTAGTTCACAAATGTGATAAGGATGCAATACAAAACGTTTGGTTAAAATAATTGCTGCGGTTGGTGGTATTTTGACCGCTTTTTGGCGGGTTTCGACCGTTTTTTGGCGGTTTTCAGCTATAGCGACAAAGATAGAGATATTGTAAAAGTTAGGGTAAAAGAACACTCAAATAAGCATCATTCAATAGGATAAGGAAAGTCGTGTGATGTTCACACCAGATTTTTTTCTCTCATATCCAGGTTTCCACTAAATCCAGTTTCTCTTATACCTATCGAGGTTCAGATTGAGGATTTTCTCTTATATCCAGTGACAACAACCCGTATTCCCACAAGTGGCTCTATAATTTTACCATAAATGAAATTTTTTTCTCATCATTACCATATTTTTAAAATAAAAATTAAAAGTGTTTCATTTTTTAAGTAATTTTAATTAATTTTCAATACACTCCAATTATAGCGTCCCTATTTCGCGCCATTCCTAAGATTGGACTTTGGACTCTAAAAACTTTGTAAAATAACTGACAACTATATCTATAGAATCATTATAATCATACCTCTATCTATTATCTATACCTACCAGATCGGAAATCAATAAGTACAATTACATAACATTCGGGTATCTTCCATAGGTACTGTAGGTACAGGTACTCTTTCAT
>NW_007407318.1:0-684 GCF_000475195.1 Diaphorina citri
TTGTAATGCTGAAACATTAACTTCTTCAACTCTTCAGTATGATGTTAGGTATGGTAGTTATGTTGAACTTTACTTTTGAAAATGGTTTAGGTACTCTTGTGACTCTTGGCTGTCTCTCGGCTCTCTCGACGAAAATGTTAATTATTGTCCCCAAGTTCTTCATTCATTTCTAATCTTCCCCCATTAGATACCTCACAAGCAGTCAGCCACAGTGCCACACATTGCATTACTCACACGTCATTATACTATTACCAGCCACTTCAATACCATGTATTGTATCCTTCATATATATATATCTCTTCACGCTTCAAGATGTGTTATCTCTGCTGAGAGGCTTCCTAAGCGTGTAATTCCTAGACTGCCTGACTCCAAGCTCGTCATATGAGGAGCGGCATGTATGCTAAGATCTTGGACAACAATAGCTTTGGCGCTACGTAGCCATAGAGAATTTTATTAGAAAACTCCACAGGTCACCTACATCCTTGAATTTTACAGATATACATAGGCGGAAGCGGAAAGGCGGACAATCAAACAAAATGATGTAGACATTCAGATCAGAAGTCGAAAGTTAGCCATAAAATATCAAACGTTTGTGATGGGGCCAATCAAGATCAGTCTGAATTAATCAAGTCCCTCTACCTACAAATTCAATAAAGCTCAAACGTTAAAATTCTCCCCATTTGG
>NW_007407319.1:0-684 GCF_000475195.1 Diaphorina citri
CTAACTGCATATATTCCCAACTTGTTATGAACATTAAGACTATTGGATATTAAGTGTGACCTTGGGAAATAGTTGAGCTGTGAGTCATTTTGTTTACATTCAAGTTTTATTAGTACCTACCTATTGGTATTGAATATGGATTTGTATGTACATATTATTTTTTTTTTTACATGGACTTGCCTAGTTCTGGTTAGCTTAGTTGTTCTGGGGTAGTACTTGTTACTTAGATAAGTACCTATGTAGGTACTTGTACGTATTATTTTTTTTTACATGGACTTGCCTAGTTCTGGTTAGCTTAGTTGTTCTGGGGTAGTACTTGTTACTTAGATAAGTACCTATGTAGGTACCTATGTTAGAAGATAAAATACTTAGAGATTTTTTTTCTATTGAGGTATTATTTTTTTCTATTAACCAATTGAAATTCAAAATCCTCTACTTACATAGGTACTTAAATATTTACTGGATAGTAAAATATAGTTATGTATTATTTAATTTCATGTACAGGTGATTCTGGACCTTTGCCTGGCCCAGTGCCACATGCTAAGATCCATCTAATAACCTACATTTGTACACAGTCATTTAATTTAACTTTTAGCATATTAAACCATCTAGGGTTGGGACATCGACATCGATGTTTTGAAAACATCGATACATCGGAACAAAAACATCGATGTCAACATCGAT
>NW_007407320.1:0-684 GCF_000475195.1 Diaphorina citri
AAGCTAACTAGGCTGGCCTCAGGATAGGAAAAAGCTCGAACTTACCAAAATGAACCCTTTTCGTTTAGCAACCTTGGCCGAGTATGTTCGAATGAAAGTTTTTGCGGCTATGTAGGTAGGTACTTGAAATACGGAACGCACTTAGCCTCGTGAGGATAATTGAGTAGCTAAAATTTTTGGCATTATTGAAAGAAAAATGCCATACCTAGGTAATAAAGTAGTAATGCTCTGTTAATGCTGCAATAACTATGAAGAGGCTCTGCCAACATCATTCGGCAAAAGCTAAAGCCGCTACAACAAAAACAACAACAGGTTCTCAGTTTCACCAAGGGAGGGAATCGAACCTGCGAACTAGGACACACGAGACAGGCAAGGCTGGCATCTGGCAGTGAAATTTATATTCGATACCTAAGGAAAAAAATTGAAAAGGAAATGCGACACATCCACTAATTCGTTATGCTTAGCATATTGCATACTTAAATAGTTTTACGGCGTTCATACAAATTAGGTACCCATTTTCTTCTTACTACGTATGTACCTAGTTAGCTTGGTTTTGGATGGTAGAGCATCTGCCTTGTAAAGTTGTAAACGTTAGGTCGTGGGTTCGATTCCCACCCGGGCCGGAATTTATACTCAAACTAGGCTTGCACGCCGGAGGTCCCTATTTCGATTCCCGGCGGGGTC
>NW_007407321.1:0-683 GCF_000475195.1 Diaphorina citri
TGTATGTTTTTCTAAACTTATAAGTAGGTATGTAATGTATTGTGCCTTTAAATGACCACCAAATAAAGGTTTATTTATATAAATATGCTTAACACAATTAAAAATTCCTTACCTAAGGAAAGATGTACTATTTTTTTTCAATTACCACCCTGTGTATAATAACAATATATGTACAGGAATGCGATATTGTTTTTGTTCCATATTCTATGTAAATATTGCTCCTCTCTCTCTCTCTCCCTTCCTCCCCTGTGACCTTAGTCCCTCCTCCCATCTTTTTTTTTTACTCCCTAACTCCTCTCTCTCTCTCTTTCTCTCTCTCTCTCTCTCTCTCTCTCTCTCTCTCTCTCACTCTTTTTATTTACCTCTGCCCTACATTGAACATATTACCAACACATATGGAGAACTCCTCCCTCTCTCTCATTGATACATAAGTCATTGAACATATTACCAACACATATGGAGAACTCCTCCCTCTCTCTCATTGATACATAAGTACATAGTAAACAACATGTAAATTGTAAAATGGATGATGGTCTTCCAACCTACATACAGAGAGGTAACCTTTCTGTTTATAGAAGTATCAGTATCCAATATCCCATCTATTTATCCTTGTTTTATTCTGTTTGTCTCTCTCTCCCCCTCCCTCTCTCTCTCTCTCTCTCTCTCTCTCTCTCTCTCTCTCT
>NW_007407322.1:0-683 GCF_000475195.1 Diaphorina citri
ATGAGAAAATAAATAATTTCCCCCCGCCGATACACTACACAGGGATAAAGTTAATTGACTCGTCCTGAACCACAGTCAACGCAACGTATTGTTAGGCTGAAGATTATGCCTTTTTTTCGAAGCAGACTGAACCCTTTGAATAACAGCCAGCTAGCCAGGCTGGTTAGGGTTAGCTGATCTAAATGAGAAAAAATAACCCATTAATAAAGTTCTTCCACTCCGAACTTCCTACTTGTGGCAACCTTAGGTATCACTCATTTTTTTCTCAGTGTACTAAATCGACCACTGATAACTGAAGAGGCCAAAAAACAAATCAACAGTGATTTTTTTGGCTTACAGCAAAATTCAAAGAAAATGGTTCGCCCAAGATTTTCACGGTTGAAGCGAGTCGAATGGATTTGGTCATCCTGATGAAATGTCTATCGGTATAGCACAGTGTGTGTAATTCATATGAAACCCACGCTTCCAATAGGAATCTCCTGCAGCTAAAGTCAATATGGTGTACATTATGATCAGAGACTGCGAAAGATTACATGTAGATATAGTATAATGCAAGCAAGAAGCGATCATGTTGTGTTATACTTACATTGATTTTTTTTTTATTTATTTTTATTATTCTCCATGGACAATATTATAATGCTGTGGAAGTTGTTCAGAGCATTTCCCTGCGCCATATTATCTTA
>NW_007407323.1:0-683 GCF_000475195.1 Diaphorina citri
CAGTACTGTATCTGCCTAGAAGCTCATTTTATAAAGGTCTTTTTTTCTCCTTGTCCTTTATAGGTCCTTCTAGACCCCAATTTAAGGTCTAGGAGGAAATAATAGGTCTTTACTTATCAGCTGCCGCTTGATATAGAGGGCCTAGTTAATCAAGTAAATCCTAAAATAATTTGGACAGACATAATATGTATGTAGGTGTGATTACAACAACAAACAGATAGGCTTCTAAACGCAAATGAAAATACAGAAAGCATGCAACTAAAACAAAATTATTAGTAAGAAACTCTGGTGTCACAGGTTTTAGAGATATAGAGGAAGGTGTATTGGAGATAAATTTATGGTGTGAAGAAGACATCGAGAATAGGAAAAAAAATCACGTCAATAGATGTATTTTCAAAAAAATTATGAAAACATTGGACTCCATTTTAAAAGTATTTTCCAAACGTTTTAAACTGTTTGAGACATCCATTGTAAGAAATATCAACAAGCAGGGTCCGTCCCTCCGGGAATTTTTTAGCCCGTAGTGATTAGAGAAAATCAGTACCTATGTACCTACCTAATTTGTTTAATATTCAGTTTATTGTTATTCTTGATTTGATTTTTTGATTTTATGTAATGATTTAAAATCAAGACTAGAGCCCGTTCTCCCTTTATTCCCAATATAATGTTCAAGTCACCCATCC
>NW_007407324.1:0-683 GCF_000475195.1 Diaphorina citri
TTAAAATCTCTTTTTTCTCAAATTAAATTGACAGCTTGGTAAGTATTGATTTTCGAATTCAGGTGCAAACAGTAAGTAATCCACCTAAAGTTCAATGTATCTCTGTAGCTAAGAGCACAAAAAAATAAATTGCTGTCATTGGGAAAATTCTTGAGGTCCCCCCTCCCCGTACAAGGTATTAATCAAAAGTTAGATTTTGATATTTTTCCCAGTAAAAACGATATTACATTCGGGAGAGGAAGGAAAGCGGGGAGAGAGGGGAGAAGACTTTGAACAGCTTTTTCTATTGGCCCACCTCAGAAGTTTGTTTTTCAATTTAATTTCCTCTATACTCTATAGGATGTACATGAAAGAGTGCCCTTTTGAAAACTTCAGAGTGGCGAAAAAAAGAGGAAAATTTTTCGAGTTTACCATTAATAGTTAGGTATTTACCTATTTATGAACAATTTTATTGAACATATTGATTTTTTTCTTATTCATTTCATTTTTACTTTTTATTACTACAGTATAGCGGAGCTATACTAGTAATGAAAGTATTGCAATCGGTCCAAATTTTCAAAATCGGGAAATGAGTGGAAATATCCGTTTTGGGGTCCCCTGATTCCAAAAATCTGGTGTGAACATCACACGACTTTCTATTACATTTGCGGAATACGTATTTGAAAAAAAAAAAATAAAAAATT